>NC_026004.2:26198007-26231970 GCF_000442705.2 Elaeis guineensis | reverse complement strand
ATTGATTTTGTTATTCTGAGCTTGTTTGTTGCTCCTTAGATTGATTTTGATGATTACAAAGCAGTTGAAGGGGTACTAATATTTACTTGAAAAAGACTTATTGCTCTTCAGGGGCAAAATTATAATTTTATCAAAACCCTGATTTGATAGTATCAAATGATAGAACAAAAGATTTGTGATCCAATGGTGAAAATTTTATTGATTTTGGACTTGTATTTTGAAAGATATGCATGATTGAAAATCATGAGTCGACCCATGAGTCGACTCATGGCACATGAGATGACTGGCACGCTGAATTTTCTGGCCGGCACAGACTTGGCACACCTGTGAGTCGACCCATGAGTCGACCCCCAAGGCATGAGTCGACTCATGAGTCGACCTCTGCGGGTCTTTTTGCCAGTTTTACAGAACCATGGATCCCGTTCACTTCTGTGATTTTTCCACAGAGGTCGACCCCAGGCATGAGTCGACTCATGAGTCGACCCCTGTGACGGGATTTTTCACAACGGCTAGTTTTTAACCCATTTTAAATACTTTTAATGCTCATTTAATGCAGTCTAACGGCTCTTTTTCAGTCTAGAATGATTTTCCTCTATTTCTTAAAGCTATAAAAGGAAAAAAGGTGGGAATCAAGAAGAGATTCAAGAAGAGATTTTGAAAAAAATTTCAAGCCAACTTTTCAGCCCTAAGCAAGAGCTCATTCAAAGCTTTCAAGAAGCCTTTAATCCAAGCTCACCAACTCCTCAAGTGCACATTCAAGTCTCCATCCACCTTGAGAAATCCAAAAAGGGTCTTCTTCTCTTAGTAAAGTGTATTTAAAGTTATATTCGCTCATTGAAGGAGCTTTCTTTGTACTTATTTGTGCTATAAATTGTTATACTCAGTTTGAGTGATTGGTTTTGTTTTGGAGGGTTCCAAAAAGGGAAGGTTGATCCGAACCTAGAATCGGAGTGTATTGGGTTGGCTTGTACCCAAAAATAAGTGGTCTAGCTTGGGATAGCTAGAGTCGGAGTTTCGATTTGTATTCGGGTTGAATACAAGATTAGTGGATTGAAATTCTCAAGTAGGAGCTTGGGGAGTGGATGTAGGTGCAAGGTTGGCACCGAACCACTATAAATCTTTTGTTTGGTGTGTGTCTAATTGCTCTTCTTTATCTCTTCATTATTCTCTTGCATTCTTGCTCTTGCTATTAGCCTTGAATTAATTCTACTCACTCTATCTATTTAGCTTTGTCAAACATTTCTCATAAGTCATAAGTTAAGCTTAAAATTTTTAGAAACCCAATTCACCCCCCCCTTTGGGTTGCATAGCTGGGCAACAAGTGGTATCAGAGCCCGGTGCTCTAGCCCTTCTTTGATCTAAACAATCAAAGAGCCAAAGATCTATGGCAACTCATGTCGGTACTTCTCTAGCCGAGGGGCAATCCACCAACCGACCTCCACTTTTCATGGGTCTAATTACACCTATTGGAAAGCTCAGATGAAAATATTCATTCAAGCACTCGACTATGATATGTGGTGTATCATAGTGAACGATCCTCACACACCCACTAAAATTATAGATGGTGAGGAATCAACCAAACCCGAGAAAGAATGGGATGAGGTTGATAAGAAGATGGCCCAATTAAATGCTAAAGCAATGAATGTTCTTTATTGTGCTCTTGATGCAAACGAATTTAATCGCATTTCTACTTGCTCATCTGCTAAAGAAATATGGGATAGGTTAGAAGTAACCCATGAGGAACCAATCAAGTAAAGGAGTCTAAAATCAACATGCTTGTGCATAAATATAAATTGTTTAAATGGAGCATGATGAGTCCATAACCGGAATATTACTCGCTTTACTGATATTATTAATGGTTTAAAGAGTCTTGGTAAGTCCTATACTAACAGTGAGCTTGTAAGAAAGATTCTCAGGTCCCTACCAAGAACTTGGGAAGCCAAAGTGACTGCCATCCAAGAAGCTAAGGACTTGAACATTCTACCCTTGGAAGAGCTTCTTGGATCATTGATGACTCATGAGCTGAGCATGAAGCAACATCAAAAGAAGAAGTCAAAAGAAAAGAACCATTGCCCTCAAATCCATAGCTCCACCAGATGAAGAAACTGATGACACTGAAGATGAAGAACAGGATGAAGAGATGGCACTCATTACCCGAAGATTCAAAAAATTTTTGAGAAAAAGAAAACAGGGGATGAGGAAGAGGCCATTCACAAAAGGAGAACAGAGCAAAGAAAAAGAGAAAGACCAACCCCTTATCTGCTACGAATGCAAGAAGCCGGGATTCTTCAAATCCGAATGCCCACAACTGAAGAAAGATCTCAAGAAGTACAAGAAGAAGGCCATGATGGTCACTTGGAGTGCAAGTGATGACTCAAGCTCCGATGAGGAAACTCAACCGAACAAGCCAACCTGTGCCTTATGGCACACGAAAATGAGGTAATTTCTGAAACTCCTAGTGACTTTACATTTGAAGAATTACATGAAGCTTTCTATGATTTAGTTGATGAATTAAAGAAACTAGGGATGAAGAATAAAGAGCTAAAATTAAAAAATCAATCTTTATTGAAACAAACTGAAAATATTTCAATTGAGAAATTCACCCTGCTTCAAGAAAATCAAAGCTTAAAGAATGAAATTGCCAAGCTAAAATCAATAGTAGAAAAGTTTACTTTGAGTTCAAATAAACTCAATATGATTCTTGATAATCAAAAAGCCGTGTATGATAAGGCTGAACTTGGCTATAACCTCTTAAAGAAATAAAATATCTGAAAAATATTTATGTAAACTCTTTAAGTAACAAATCTTCTAATATTACTTGCTTCAAATATGGTAGAGTTAGACATAAGTCATACACTTGCTTCTCTAACAAGTCTGCAAACTCAACTATAAAGAAATATGGGTTCCAAAAGGAACCATTATGACTAACCAAAAAGGACCCAAGAAAGCTTGGGTACCTAAAATAAAAACTTGACTTTTGCTTGCAGGTGTGTCTAGCATCCCAAGGAGGAAACAGGAAATGGTATCTTGACAGTGGATGCTTGAGACACATGACTGGTGATGAATCCCAATTCATCACTCTTGATGCTAAGGATGGAGGGATGGTCACCTTTGGAGACAATGGCAAAGGAAAGATCATCGGTATAGGTAACATTGGTATCACTCCCTCCAAATACATTGAAAATATTTTATTAGTAGATGGTTTAAAGCATAATTTACTAAGCATTAGTCAATTTTGTGATAAAAGATATAAAGTTATTTTTGAATCATCTGTTTGCATTGTAACTAGTCCTATTAATGATGGCATTAAATTTATTGGACATAGACATGGTAATGTTTATATGATAGATTTAAATGATTTAGCCAAAATAAACATGCAATGCCTAATATCTTTGAATGCTAAAATTAATGAGACTAGTTGGCTTTGGCATCGTAGACTTGCACACATTAGCATGCATTCTCTTTCAAAATTAATTAAGAAAGAATTAGTTCTTGGTTTGACAAAACTAAATTTTGAAAAGGATAGAATTTGTGATGCATGCCAACTAGGTAAACAAACAAGAGTTTCATTTAAATCCAAAAATATTGTTTCAACCTCTAGACCTTTAGAGCTTTTGCATATGGACTTATTTGGACCTACTAGAACCACTAGTCTAGGAGGAAAATGATATGGTTTTGTAATTATAGATGATTACTCTCGTTTTACTTGGGTTTTCTTTTTAGCACACAAAGATGAAACTTTTCATATTTTCACTAAATTTTATCGAAAAGTCACTAATGAGAAAGGATTTTCAATTCAAAATATTCGAAGCGATCATGGAACTGAATTTGAAAATCAAGACTTTGAAAACTTTTGTGATGAAAAGGGAATTGGCCATAACTTCTCTGCTCCTAGGACATCCCAACAAAATGGGGTAGTAGAAAGGAAAAATAGAACCTTAGAAGAAATGGCCCGTACCATGCTTTGTGAAAGCAACCTTCTAAGATATTTTTGGACGGAAGCAATTAACACAGCATGATACATTTTAAATCGTGCTTTGATTAGACAAATTTTAAAGAAAACCCCCTATGAGCTTTGGAAAGAAAGAAAACCTAATATTACATATTTTCATATTTTTGATTGCCGATGTTTTGTATTAAATAATGATAAAGAAAGACTTGAAAAATTTGATGCAAAATCAGATGAAGCAATCTTTCTTGGTTACTCCTCCACTAGTAAAGCTTTTAGAGTTTTTAATAAAAGAACTTTAGTAGTAGAGGAGTCCATACATGTTGTCTTTGATGAATCTAACGATCTTCCTTCAAGAAAGAATGAAGGTGTTGATGATGCAGATCCTCTTATAGAAGGAATGAAGGAGATCACTCTGAAAGATTCAACAATTCAAGAGGATGAGGAACATGAAGACAAACAGGATGAGGGAGGTGAAGAACATCAAGAACAATCTCAAGGTACAAATGACCTACCCAAAGAATGGAGGTATGTTCACAATCACCCTAAGGAGCTAATTATTGGTGATCCTATGCATGGGGTAAAAACTCGTTCTTCACTTAGAGATGTATTTAATCACTGTGCTTTGGTATCTCATCTTGAACCAAAAACTATTGAAGAAGCTAAAAATGATTATAATTGGATCAATGCAATGCAAGAGGAACTTAATCAATTTGAAAGAAATAATGTATGGACTTTAGTATCAAGACCTAAAAATTATTCAATAATTGGCACAAAATGGGTCTTTAGGAACAAATTAGATGAACATAGAAATGTAATAAGAAATAAAGCAAGATTGGTTGCTAAAGGTTATAATCAAGAAGAAGGAATTGATTTTGATGAGACCTTTGCACCTGTTGCTAGATTAGAGGTCATTAGACTTCTACTTGCATATACTTGCTTTATGAAATTTAAATTATTTCAAATGGATGTCAAAAGTGCATTTTTGAATGGATATATTGCTGAAGAAGTCTATATAGAACAACCCCCAGGATTTGAAAATCATACTTTTCCTAATCATGTTTTTAAATTAAATAAAGCTCTATATGGATTAAAACAAGCACCTAGGGCTTGGTATGATAGGCTAAGCAAATTCTTACTAAATAATAATTTTTCAAGAGGTAATGTAGACACAACCCTCTTTATTAAAAGAAATCAAAATGATATGTTAATTATCTAAATTTATGTTGATGACATTATTTTTGGGTCTACTAATGAATCTCTTTGTCAAGACTTTGCTAAGCTCATGCAGGGGGAGTTCGAGATGAGCATGATGGGAGAACTTACTTTCTTTCTCGGACTCCAAATCAAACAAACAAAAGAAGGAATCTCCATCACCCAAAGCAAGTACACCAAGGAATTACTCAAAAGATTTGGAATGGAGAACTCCAAAGCAATTGGCACACCCATGAGCCCCTCATGTAAGCTTGACAAGGATGAAGAAGGTAAATATGTAGACTTAAAATACTATAGAGGTATGATTGGCTCTCTATTATATTTAACTGCAAGTAGGCCTGATATCATGTTTAGTGTTTGTTTATGTGCTAGATTTCAATCTAATCCTAAAGAATCTCACTTGAATGCTGTTAAAAGAATCCTTAGATATTTAAATGATACTCAAACTCTAGGGTTATGGTACTCTAAAGACTCACTAATTGATTTATTAGGATATGCAGATGCTGATTTTGCTGGATGTAGATTAGACAGAAAGAGCACTAGTGGAACTTGCCAATTTCTTGGAGTTAACCTAATCTCCTGGTTTAGCAAGAAATAAAATTCGGTAGCACTGTCTACGGCTGAGGCCGAATACATTACAGCCGGAAGTTGTTGTGCTCAAATCTTGTGGATTAAGCAACAACTCGAAGACTTTGGTATCAAACTTAATGAAACACCCATAAGATGTGACAACACTAGTACCATAAATCTAACTAAAAATCTAATTCAACATTCAAGGTCTAAACATATTGAAATAAGACATCATTTTATAAGAGAACATGTTCAAAACAAAAATATAATTCTTGAATATGTTTGCACTGAAAATCAATTAGCTGATATCTTTACAAAGGCCCTTAGTGAGGATAGATTCTGTGAAATTAGAAGAAATCTAGGAATTCTTGATCCTTTTGCCTAAATATTTCTCCAATTCCAAGAAATCGATGTCAAAATTTCTTTGAGCTCAATTTTCATCATCTCTCTTGGACCTAAAAGCTCAAGATTATCATTCTCACAACTTGTCATTGAGCAAAATTTTTTCTTCCAAAATTTTAAATTTTTTTGAAATTTATTCATATTTTTTCTGAAATTTTGTGATTCATGAGTTGACCCCCTAGGGTCGACCCAATGGCATACTTGAAATTCTTTGCCAACTTCCCATGGGTTTTTTTCTTTTTAACTTAAAGCCCGTTCATGAGCCGACCCCTTCTTCTTCTTCGTCTTCCTCCCTCCAAGACTCTTCGTCCTCATCTTCGTTCTCTCCAAAACCAAGGATTTAGCCCAAAGATCATTCTCCCTTCACATCTCCACCTCAAATCACCACTTGGGAAAGGAGCTTCTCGCATCTTTCTCCCTTGATTGAAGCGGTTGGAGCATGCCCTAGCTTCCACCGTTCTTCTCAAAATCGTCATTTCTCTCCGCCAAAATCTCTTTCCATCCTCTAGTAACCTTCCTTCTCCTCACCCATTTGATCTTTCGAGTCTCCCTGCCTGCTCTTGTGGTGAGAATGGCCCCAAAGATAAAACTCTCTCAAAGAAGGAAATCAGTCCGTGCGCTGGAAGAAGGCATCCGCAGAAAAAGGCAAGCTTCTTAGACCTCCTCTGCTTCCATTCCAGCTTCAGCGTCTGCACCAGGTCCCTCTCAGTCTCCTCTTAGCCCTAGCAAAATCCCTCTCTCTGACAGAAAGGTAGAAACCGACAAGAATGTGGACTTCAGATTTTTTGAAAAAGAGGGTTTCTCCTTTGGTTCAAAGATAAAAAATCAGGGTTGGAGATTTTACTGTTCTCTCAAGGAAGTTACATATGTAGACTTGGTTAGAGAGTTTTATCTAAATCTGCACTATGACAATAGAACAGTAACCTCTACTGTTAAGGGAATTGATATCTGCTCAGATCCTATTATTTTGGAAGAGATTCTACATTTGCCCTGTGAGGGATATTCATACATGGAACTCCCAGTGAAGAAAGAGGGGATCAATGTAATTTTAGGAGGAACCTACTCGGAAAGTCTAAATAAATTAAAAGCCAAAATCTTGTCAATTGAAATGAGAATTCTACATCAATTAGTGACAAAGCTTTTCTTTCCGAGGAGTGGTAGGCATGACCTCCTTTCTGACCGAGATATTTGTATAATATTTCATGTGATCACTCAAACCCCCTTAAACCTCCCTGCTTTAATGATTGAGGCCATGAGAGAAACACTGAATAGATCCAAGGCACATCTGCCTTTTGGTATGGCCCTCATACTGGTTTTCAGGAGGTTTGGAGTCAGTTTTGAGGGGGAGGCATCTGCTAAGCTTTCTCACGCTGACACCATCAACCAACACACTCTGCACCGCATGGGATTCACTAGAATTGATGGTGGTTGGATCAAGGGTACAGAAGAAAGAGCTGAAGAGAGAGCTGAGGATAGAGTTGAGGACAGAGCTGAGGAAGAAGGTCCCTCATCACCTGTTCATGACTTCAGGGCAGCATCTCCAGATATCCAATTTGTTTCAGATCCAGAGGCTGGCCCTTCAGAGTCCACCAGGAGGTACACACCAGTTCAGCAGCCAGATAGCAGAGCACCTCCTTCAGAGTTCAGATTGGCTGATGATCAGATGGAGCAGATTTCTCAGCGTGTGGCTTCCTTGCTTTCTCGTCAGTGGAGCACTTCTGCATTTGCACCGGGATCCACATCATTAGATACATCTGATCAGACCTTGATCCCCCATATCTCCACTGTATTTCAGTTGATCTCAGATCAGTCTGTTCGGATTCAGCAGCTCGAGGATTGCATTTTGAGACTGACTGGGAGAGTACTTGACTTGTAGGGGCAAGTCTAAGCTTTGGCCCATCCTCAGCCATAGGAGTGCACTATTGAGGTCACAGACCTTACTGCGGAGGCTGGCAGGCTCAGAGGTGTATTGGAGGGTGGTTATGAGTTCTTGAGGAGAGAGATCAGAGGCTCTAGTGAGCGTGCTTCTACACAGTTCACTGCACTGCTTCAGTCTGTTTCGAGAGCTCTGAACATTCTTGATTCCATCAGGCTCTCTCTTGCAGTCCAGTCTTTGACCTCTGAACATTCTCAGCCTTCAAGATCATCTCGCCCACCTACTCGTGCCAGCACCTCCACTCGTGGTAGAGGCAGACGGGGTAGAGGACGAGCTCTTGGTCGTGATCCATCATCTCTCTACCCCATCTCTGATACATCTGATTCTGATCCATAGAGTCATGTGTTCTACTAGATCCTTATTGTTAGTCATGTCTGTTGTTCTTTCTTGGATCTATCTTTTGGGCCATGTAATGATATTAACTGGTTGACTTTTATATTATGAAATATGTATTGAAACAACTATGGTTTTAATCATCTTTTAATTATATATCTACTCTTTGTAATGGTATCAATCATCTCTTGATTATATATCTTCTCTTTGTTGCTAATTCATATCTATGGTACTCAATGGCATATTTTGTTTAATGATTGCTGTATTCAGGGGGAGCAAACATTAATGATTAGCACAAGAAGTTTGAAGAAACACTAAAGAGAAAATGTATTCAAAAAAAAAGAGGGGGAGTTAACAATGTTTGATGATGTCAAAAAGGAGGAAAAATTAATGAAAAATATCAAAAGCAAGATTATTAAATGACTTAAAAATACAATGAGTGAATTGCTAAGCAAAAGTATCAAAAGAGAGATAAATACAAAACTTAATAATAAAATGAGTGAATTGGGAGAAATTAACAAGATTGCTAACAAAATGAATGAATTGCTAAGCAAAGCAAATGAGCAACCTTTAAAATTAGACATGCTCTGATACATTTTAAAATTTGACATGCTCTGACATGCTTTAAAAAGTAATTCTTAGGCATGCATTGATGCACTTAATTGTTAAACATGCTCTGATACTAAAACTAAATAATCAAATGAGAATGAGCGAACTTTTCAAAAAATTTAAAAAACAAGCAAATGAGCAAATGAGATATTTTCAAATATGCAATTTTCAAATCCTAATATAAATTCTGCTTTGCTCTGATAACAAAAATAAATTTTTTACTCTGATACCAAAATCACATAATCAAATGAGCAAATTTTTAAATCATTAAGCAATGGGCAAATTATTTATGCTAATGGGCACATGTTTCACATGCCAAAAGAATCAATCTTCTTTTCAAGCAAATGCACTTATAAGTTGGTAGTAAATTTCCTATTTATCTTCAAAACTACCTATAATGCATGTCATTCCTTTGAAATTCATGATCATTGATTCATATAAATGCTTTTATTCAAATATTTTATCATCATCAAAAAGGGAGAGATTGTTGCTCTCTAGATTGATTTTGATGATTACAAAGCAGTTGAAGGGGTACTAATATTTCTCACTTGAAAAAGCCTTATTGCTCTTCAGGGGCAAAATTGTAATTTTATCAAAATTCTGATTTGATAGTATCAAATGATAGAACAAAAGATTTGTGATCTAATGGTGAAAATTTTATTGATTTTGGACTTGTATTTTGAAAGATATGTATGATTGAAAATCATGAGTCGACCCATGAGTCGACTCATGGCACATGAGATGATTGGCACGCTGAATTTTCTGGCTGGCACAGACTTGGCAATACCTGTGAGTCGACCCATGAGTCGACCCCCAAGGCATGAGTCGACTCATGAGTCGACCTCTGCGGGTCTTTTTGCCAGTTTTACAGAACCATGGATCCCGTTCCCTTCTGTGTCATTTTTCCACAGAGGTCGACCCATGAGTCGACCCCCAGGCATGAGTCGACTCATGAGTCGACCCCTGTGACGAAATTTTTTCGCAACGGCTAGTTTTTAACCCATTTTAAATACTTTTAATGCTCATTTAATGCAGTCTAACGGCTCTTTTTTCAGTCTAGAATGATTTCCTCTATTTCTTAAAGCTATAAAAGGAACAAAAAGGTGGGAATCAAGAAGAGTATTGAAAAAGAGAGATTTTAAAAAAGAAATTTCAAGCCAACTTTTCAGCCCTAAGCAAGAGCTCATTCAAAGCTTTCAAGAAGCCTTTAATCCAAGCTCACCAACTCCTCAAGTGCACATTCAAGTCTCCATCCACCTTGAGAAAATTCAAAAAGGGTCTTCTTCTCTTAAGTAAAGTGTATTTAAAGTTATATTCGCTCATTGAAGGAGCTTTCTTTGTACTTATTTATGTTATAAATTGTTATACTCACTTTGAGTGATTGGTTTTATTTTGGAGGGGTTCCAAAACAAGGAAAGGTTGATCCGAACCTAGAATCGGAGTGTATTGGGTTGGCTTGTACCCGAAAAATAAGTGGTCTAGCTTGGGATAGCTAGAGTCGGAGTTTCCGACGTTTGTATTCGGGTTGAATACAAGATTAGTGAATTGAAATTTTCAAGTAGGAGCTTGGGGAGTGGACGTAGGTGCAAGGTTGGCACCGAACCACTATAAATCCTTTTGTTTGGTGTGTGTCTAATTGCTCTTCTTTATCTCTTCATTATTCTCTTGCATTCTTGCTCTTGCTATTAGCCTTGAATTAATTCTACTCACTCTATCTATTAAGCTTTGTCAAACATTTCTCACAAGTCATAAGTTAAGCTTAAAATTGTTAGAAACCCAATTCACCCCCCCTCTTGGGTTGCATAGCTGGGCAACATTGTTTCTAGTCCTCTTTGATGACTTGGTGAAGCCAGTGGGAGGATCATTGAAATACTAGTTAACCTCTTTTCTTTATTCTTAAACTAATTAATTAAATTCACTAAATTATTAAGTCCTTAAAATTAAATAGTTATGGGGATAACTACTTCATAGCCTCCCATTAAGGTGGATAGTAATGGGTCCAATATTTCAAATTAGCATTAGAGGCACCTTATGCCTGGTGCTTATCTGGATATTAGAATTATCATTCATTATATGATAATTCTATTGTACTATCTGATGAATGATTGGGTTGGCCAAAGCTTACTCGGACCTAATCATTTATCAGTTAGATTCACTGAATATGTTCATGTTAATGGTTGAACCTAACTAAAACTTTCAGTGGAGGCGTCGTATGCTTGCTGAAGAGGTAACTGGGATAAAATTATTACTAAAAATTATTTAAAAAAATAATTAGTTAAGAACCTACCCATAGATGTACATGGGTTGGCCGAGCCATACTCAGACTTGTGTACAGTCTATATGGATTCTAGTATCTACTAAGGTATTAATATAATTTTTTGAATTGGAGGTAGAGGCTACTAATTCATATAAAATAATGAGAGAACCTTTAGGCTAAAGTCCAACTTTTTAAGATTGAATAATTCATATACTAATATGGTCTTTTTTTTTTTTTTCAGAAATGATTAACACTTTATTACTCCACTCATTATTGGACAGTGATAAGCTCACTAGACCTAATTTCGATAGTTGGTATCGAAAGCTCAAGATTATCTTAGAGCACGAGAGGATCTTGTATGTACTTACAGATCTGACACCTAAAGAGCTCACCCCAAATGCTCATGGTGCGGTCAGATATACTTATCAGAAGTAGCTCAATGATCGAGTCACTGTGCATTGCATTATAAGGGCGGCTATGAATGACAAGTTCAGTCGCAAATTTGAGGATGCCCAGTCAGAGAAAATTCTTCAAATATTGAATGAGTCCTTTAACACTCCTGATGATGTTGAGAGGCATAAAATATCTTAGGCTGTCTTCAATGCACGGATGAGGGAAGGGGCACCGGTCACTAATCATGTACTATACATGATCGAGCAGATTGAGTGTCTGAGCAAACTCAGATTTTTCTTGCATGAGTAGTTAGAAAAAGATACGATCTTGAATTCTTTATCCCAATCCTACCTATCCTTTTTTAGCCATTATAGAATGACGAAATCTGTAGTAAACTAGTATGATTTGCTAGGATTACTACAGACTTTCGAGAAGGATAACCAACTTCAAAAGGAGTTGGTGAATATGATGGATGATTTCTTTTCTGGATGTCGTCCCTTTAAAAAAGAAAAGAAAAAGAGCAAAAAAAAGGTACAGCATGCTAGGGCTCCAAAGCCTAGTCAGAGCAAGAAGTTAAAGGTTGACAAAGTCAAATAGAATACTTCTTGTGTAAGAAGTAGGATCATTGAAAGAAGAATTATTCTCAGTATATAGCCTTCCTTAACTCCAACAAACAGAACAAGAGAAAGCAGCAATCTATTGCTGGACAAGGTATTTATACGATAACTCCTTGTAATTTCTCTAGGTGATACTACTACCTCGATATTGAATATCGAAAGTTCAATTAACATTTATAATTTAATACAGGGACTTCAGATCAGTAAGAAATTTAGAGACGGCGAACAGTTCCTAAATATTGGAGATGGAAATCTCATTCCAGTTCTAGCTTTGAAAACTATTCAACTTATTTTTGAGTCTGGAATTGTCATGTTAGATGATTGTCATTATTGTCCTTTCTTTTTTATGAATATCATCTCGTAGGCCTTTTGGTCAAAGTTGGTTTCAACTTTTTAATAAAGAATAATTTTTATGATATTATTATGAATGATACTATAATTATGCATAGATAATTAAAATATGACATATACCTTCTATCACAGCCTATAAGTGTAATGTACACATCTAAAAGATATCCTAAAGTAGATAATGTCAGTGATACTTATCTTTGGCATTGTCGGTCAAGTCATGTAAATAAGAATATGATGGATAGGTTAACTAAAAAGAAAATTCTTGACATTGATGATTGTGAATCGTTACCAATCTGTGAATCTTGTCTTCTTGGTAAGATGACAAAATTATTTTTTCAAGAAAAAGATAAGAGAGCCGCTGATGTTCTAAGTCTAGTACATAGTGATGTATGTGGATCCATGAGCACAAGTACTAAAGGAGGAATCAACTACTTCATTACTTTCACTGACGACCTACCTAGATATATATATGTCTATCTTATAAATTATAATTCTGAATCATTTGAAATATTCAAATAATTTTATAGTAAAATAGAAAAATAAACTGGAAAGAGTATTAAAACTCTTCGATCAGATCGAAGAGCTAAATACCTTTCAAATAAATTTCTGATATATCTAAAAGAGAATGAAATTCTCTCACAATAGATCCCTTCTAGGACATCGTAACATAATAGGATGTCTGAAAGGAGGAATCGAATACTATTAAACATGGTTCGATCCATGATGGGCTTTGCGACTCTGTCAATATCCTACTGGAGGTACGCTTTAAAAACTGCATGCTATATTCTGAATAATATTTTGAACAAATCAGTTATTAAAACTTCATATGAGATATGGATTGGGTGTAGGCCAACACCCTCTCACCTTAGGATTTGGGATTGTCCTCGCTTATGTCAAACATTTACAGACTGGCAAGCTCGTACCCAGATCCAATAAGTATTTATTTGTAGGGTACCTAAAGAAAATAAAAGAATACTATTTCTATCTTACTGAAGAACAAAAGATGTTTATTAGCAATAGAACAATCTTTTTAGAAAGAGAGTTTCTTAGAGAAGTAACTGATGCCACTGAGATCGAACTTGATGAAATTCATGACACAAAAAATCAGACACCTCTGAGTAGGAATATAGTATCAGATTTGATTGAAAAATTAAATCTAGAGCCTATTATAGAGGTGCTGTTAAGGAGATCCGATAAAGTACCGCATCAATCAGACAGATATAATTTTTTTTTGATCTGAGATGGTGATCCTATTGAACTAGATAAAAATAACAAGGATCCGATCACCTATATGGATGCCATGTAGAGATTCAATTCTGAAAAATGGATAAAAATTATGAAATCCAAAATAGAATCCATGAAAATCAATGGTGTATGGACATTTATTGATCCATCCGAAGGGATTAAATTTATAGGATATAAATGGGTCTTCAAAAGAAAAAGAGGAGTAAATGGAAAGGTAGAGACCTATAAAGTCCGTCTAGTTGCCAAGGGATATCGTCAATATTATGGAATTGACTATGACTAGATATTCTCTCTTGTAGCAATGCTTAAGTCCATTCAGATTATACTTGCTATAGTGGCATACCTAGATTATGAGATTTAACAAATGGATATCAAACCACTTTTCTTAATGGAGAGTTGGAAGAAGAGATGTATATGATACAATCTGAAGGGTTCACATCAATAGATGAATCTAAAGTGTGCAAGCTAAACGATCTATTTATGGACTAAAGTAAACTTCTCGGAATTGGAACAAGCATTTTGATAAGACGATCAAAATGTATGGCTTCGTTAAGAATGGAGAGGAGTCTTGCATTTATAAATGGGCTAATGGTTCTGTAGTCATCTTTTTTGTATTGTATGTAGATGATATACTCTTAATAGGAAATAACATCCCTGCTTTACCAGGTATAAAGTTGTGGCTATCATCATAATTCTTCATGAAGAATTTGAGAGAAGCATTCTATATCTTAGGGATGAAAATCTATAGGGATAGTTCTAAAAGGTTACTTGGATTGTCTTAAATCATATATATCGATACCGTGCTGAAACAGTTCAGCATGAAAAATTTCAAGAAGGGCTATCTACTGATAGATTAAGAAATTATTCTCTCTAGAAAGGATTATCTGATAACTCCTCAAGAGAGAGAGCATATGAGTAGAATCTCATATACCTCGGTAGTGAGATCTATCATGTATGCTATGACATATACAAGGCTGGGTGGAGTAGTGAGCAGGTATCAGTCTGATCCGAGAGAAAACTATTAGAAGGTTGTGAAGATAATTCTTAAGTATTTGAAAAATATCAAGAACCAATGGTTAATCTATAGAGATACAGACTTTAAACTTGTGAGATATAGTGATTTCAGTTTTCAGTCTAATCATGATGGTAGCAAAAATGTGTCTGGCTATATTTTTACTTTATTTGGTGGAGCGATCTATTCGAAGAGTTTCAAGCAGCACACAATAGCTGATTCAGTATGCGAAGCGGAATACATTGCGGTATTTAATATTGCAAAAGAAGCTATTTGGTTGAGAAAGTTCATCTGTGAGCTTAGAGTGGTTCTCTAAGTTGAAGGTCCAGTTTTACTGCATTATGATAGCACTGGTGCCATCGCTTAAGCCAAGAAATCCAAATCTCATCAAAGGACCAAACCTATTTTGCGTCGCTATCATTTGATCTGTGAGATCATCGATCGAGATAACGTCAAGCTACTGAAGATTAATAGAAAGAAAAATCTAGTCGACCTCTTCACTAAAGTTCTCAGAACCAAAGAGTTCGATGACTATAAGTGGAAGATAGGTAGTAGATACTGTCCTGATTAGCTTTAGTCTAAGTGGGAGTTGTTGAAAAATATATCCTAAAGTCAATTATCTATCTGTAGATGATTGAGCTCTTTATAATTTGTATATAAATTATTAATGAATAAAAATTATTTTTGATAAATTCATCATAAAAGTACATCTTTCTTTGAACTCTTGTGTTATAATAAAGTCCTTAGAACTATAATATAATCAATAAAAGAGGATTTATCGAATAGTTCTTAAATTTATTCATGATCAAATGATAAGTTATTAATAAGGACAATAATGTTTATCGAGTATAGATCATTGTGTGCCATATGGGTTGGTTGTCCTCTTAATCAAGAAGTATGGAGACACTGGTATGGCATACAGATGAGATGTAGGAGGACATTGTTACTGAACAGTGACTCACTTGCGGAGCATTCTGCTGTCAAGGATAGCTCATGAAGGATATGGGCATAAGTGTCTCTCCAACCTGAGATCACCATAGTGACTTGCAAGCAACTCACTATGCTTTGGTATTAGACTATCTGTATTTCTAATATAGTGATGAAAGACTACTGGGTACAGTCAAGTACTTGTGAAGTCGGCGTGTAAGTTAAGATGAGATTGACCCCTCCAGTTTAGAGGAATTAATACATCACTGTATCTCAATTCAGTAAAATCTTGGTTAGGATAATCCTCATCATCTATCACGAGATTTGAAAAAGATTGAAATACAATGTGGATGACTATTTCAGCATTGACAGTTAAACCCTAGGTCACCTTGAGCATTGAGATCAAAGGGATGAATTATACGATAACTATATACTAAGGTTCTTGAATGTTGCTTTATAACTATTCGACCTATCCGGACATCGAGTATCATTGCTATATAGTCACTTTGATTAGTATAGGAAGTGATTCCTATGCTACCGACTTAGTGTTTGAACTTATGAAGTCACGCATAAAGTCAAACAATATAGAAAAGAATTGATCAGATATTTATGTATTCAATTTGAAAGTATGAGACTTGATTGAATATATAGATTTACTTAATTAAGAACTAAGTTATAGATCATATAGAATTAAATATTGACTATGTGCAGCTAGCACTGCATATAAGGTGCAGGTTTGATTCTGGAGATGAATTTGATCAAATCTATGATCCAAAAAATTATGAGAGATTGGATTCGAGTCTTAATTACTTTGGATCAGAACTAAGTTAATTGAGCTTAATTTTATTAAGGCTATTTTGGGTTAAATATCCAAGTTGGATTTAGACTTAAATCCTAATTAGATTAGGATTAACAGTCTTTTTGAATTTGGTTTGAATCGGATTTGAATTGAATTTGAATTGAGTTCAAACTTGAATCAAATCAGATTTGGTACAATTAGCCATATTTATTAAGTATTCTCTCACCCATATGGCTGACTAAGATGGAGGAGAGGGTGCTGGAAACAACCCCCTCTCCTTGGGCATGCGGCATGGTGAAGGAAGGCGCAAGTTGGTGCCTCTCCTATTTCAATTAAGAAACCTTATGGTTTAGGGAGTTTAGATTTGATTCAAATATAGAGTATCCTATTCCTAACCCATGAAGGTATTTGATTTGATCTAAGAACTCTTGTCTATTTAAGGAGAAATGTGGAGAAGAAAAAAATCAATCAAGCATTGGTTTAGGCGTGAGATCCTTGGACGTCACCTCTCCATGGGCATCTCTCTCCTCTTGGGCATCCTCCCTATCTCTTGTGGTATGGTGTGTGGGCTCCTTCCAAGATCTTAAGATCAGATCTCAAGGCTCTTCTTCTTCCTCCATCCAAAAGAGTTCTTCATCCCTCTCTCCTATATTGCTTGGCGTGCATGTGAAGTAGAGGATCTGTGCATTCGGATCTCGCGAAGCAAATCGATTGAAGAAGCTCTTCTACTTTGATTAAGTCTTTCACTGTGAATCAAGATGAGATTTTATAAATATTATAAAAATTTTAATTGCTAATCTATTCAATTTTTTTCTGACATTTGATACGATCGGATAATTTTTTCTTCAGAAGCGACACAAGCAAGACCAACACTCTGATCTTCTCAACCTTCTTACCAACGTTGAGAAGATCGGTGAGGATCTTCTAAAAATTGCTAAAATACTTTTGCATGCTCTGTCCCTCACTCATCCATAGCTGGTAGAACTACTTTCAGAGAAAAAGAATATTGGTGAGTTACTTTGCTATATATATCTCCTCAAGCTTCATCCACATCATCATTGAAAAAATCTCGCTAAGCATATGGATCACCACATCATCCGTCAAGTATAAGCAGATCATACTCACCGCTTACATTTAAAGCCCCCTCCAATCCTTCACCTCTATGGTAGTCGGCTTCTCCTCGTACAAGAGAACCTCGATTTATCCCTATTGGATGAGCACATCTTTCACCTTTGCTTACCATAGAGAGAAATTACTCTTTTCATCATATCAGTTGATCTTCATCTTGATTAAGCCTGACTTCTTCATCTTCTTTAATCTTGATCAACAATGTCACAACCTAGATAACTGCATACTTTGAAACCACTTGGCTTTGATACTAATTGTTGAAGATCTGATACTAATTGTTATGGTAGAAAGAAAGAAGAAATAAAATAAGATACAATCAAATACGTAAATTAGATCAAGATCTACTTTCACGGGATATTCAGAGGCTTCACTATCAAAGAAAATAATTACAAAAAGAGATTACATACTCTCAACTCTCATAAACCTCACTCTTTCAACAAGAAGCTCATTTCTTTACAAAAGCTCACAGAAAAATCCCAAAGGAGACTCTCATAGCCGACTCTCTCTATTCCATAGGGCATTATGGCTGCCATTCGGCACATCTGCCTCTATTAAAGGGCCCAAATCTTAGTCCAAATTGACATCAGGCCTTCAAGAGGACTCAAATACTTTTTTGAACCATTGAATCTCTCCCACAACCTTTCCTGGCCCTTGGATGGCGTAAAATCATGCATCAGAATATTTTCGACCGTCAAATCGCACAAACAATGGCCATGCACCATGATTTTTCATGCATGGACCAGATCGATCTATGGAGGATGCGTGGACTGCGCCAGGTTTTCACGATCCATCATGGACCACATAGAGAATTCAAAATTGGGCACGCATCGCACCTGCGCTGGGTCACGCCCGTGCGCCAACACACCTGCACTGGGTCATGCCCACACTGGATCAGCATGCATTTGCACGCCCGTGCCTAGGCCGGGCCTGCACATGCCTACAGGCCGCATCTTGCTACGGACCCCTCCATGCTGTGTTCTGGGCTTCTTCGTATCTAGTCTTCGCTGCTGTGGATCGAATTTGAGGCACCAAAACCTAACTATATCTACCTCAACTCGATATTCAGCCTCCACCTGTCTTTGAGAGCTTTCGAATGAGCTCGCCCCCATATCTTGAGATAAATATATGACTGCTTATGAATAGACAAATATGTGAGTCAAGCCAGACCACTCGATCCCATCTCAGTCGTGTGCTATGACCTGCCTGACCTGAGACTTGCTTGGGGTAGTCTCTTGCGATAATAAGAATTTTATCCTGCAACATCATCTGTTATCCTTCTGAGTCTTCTGTCTCATAATCGATCCACATACTTCTGGAGCTCCACCTTGTACTGGGCTCCCACTAGCTTCTGAAGCTCCACCTCATATTGAGCTCCCTATCAAGAGGTAGTATCCTCCATATCTTTCTATATTGATATTTGTTCATGTGTTATGATCCTTATATTTGACATATGAGATTAAGATAAATAAAATAAAATAAAATAAGTAAATAATAAATATAAGATTAATTTTTAATATAAATATAGATTTTGGTGCTTCTGAACCATACTTTTTTGCTAAAATGATCAACTTCTATTTTCCAAAGGATAAAGATCTAATAAATTTTTAGCTATTATTCATTTTAATAAATATGATCCTCTAAATGTTAAAACTCATAGAGGCATGAAATATTTTGTTACATTTATCGATAATTTTTTTAAATTATGGCTACATATATTTGATGCACAAAAAATTAGAAGTTTTTGATAAAGTCCAAGAGTATAAAATGAAAGTTGAAAATCAATTAAGTAGAAACATTAAAATTCTATGATCAGATCATGGCAGAGATTATATGTTAGACTTATTTAATAATTTTTTTAAAAAAAGATATCATACATCAACATGCTATGAGTTATACTCTACAATAAAATGATGTCACCAAAAAATAAAATCAGACCTTGCTTGATATGGTAAGATCTATATTAAGCCATTGTTTCCTTAGTATATAATTTTGGGATGATGCTATTGTTAGTGTATAATATTTGTAAATCTTAATTTGTACTAAAATATATAATAGAACTTCATATGAATTATGGACTATAAGGAAACAAAATCTAAACAATCTGAGGGTTTGGGGTTCTTCCCACTATATATTAATTCCATCATATATAAGAGATAAGTTAGATAGTAAAACTATTAAAATTATTTTTATTGGATATCCTAAAAGTTCAAAAGGTTATAGATTTACCATTCACCATGTTAGTGGATATATAAGTATTACTAAAAGTAGGAATACTCGATATTTGAAAGAACAAATTAACACTAAAAATGCCAATAGATTGGTACAAATATTTAAAATTATTAAAAAATAAAAATTACATAATGAGAATGACAAAACTTCTAATATTGAAACATCAATTTAATCAAATGAAAACCCTTGTGATACGCTAGGTAAAATTCAAAAAGAAAGAAATCTATCTTCTAAATTGAAAGATTACTTTACTTCATTGAATTAAGAAGATATTGAAGATCCATTAACTATAAATAAAGCTTTATCATCTCTGGATTCAAGAAAATGAAAAGAAGCAATAAAAGAAGAATGGAGTTTCATAATAAAAAATGATGCATGAAAACTAGTAGATCTATCTAATAATAGAAAGGCAATAGATTATTAAAAAAAATATAAATCTAATGCATCCCTTAATAAATACAAAGCAAGACTAGCATCTAAAAGCTTCACTCAAAAATCTACTATTAATTATGAAGAAATTTATTCATTAATTATTAAATTTACTTCTATCAAAATTTTGATGTCAATTGTTTGCATTAGATTAAAAATTATTTCAAATGAATGTAAAAATTATTTTTTGTAAATGATGAATTCAAAGAAAAAAATATTATACAACAATTGGATAGTTGCAAAATTGAAGGCCAACAGAGCAAAGTTTATAGACTTAAAAAAATTATTATATGGTCTAAAATAATTTTCAAGGCAATAGTATGATACTTTTTATAATGTTGTCATTAAATTTGGTTTTGAAGTTAATAATTATGATCATTGTATACATCACTGCATAGTAAGAGTAATTTTATAATTTTATTTTTATATATTAATGATATTTTAATTACTAAAAATAATATTATATCTATAAATAAAACTAAAGATTTTTTGAATCCCAATTTGAAATGAAAGATTTAGACGAGACATCTTATGTATTGAAAATTTAAATTATTAGAGATAGAAAATCAAGGACTCTACATTATCTCAAGAATAATATCTTGATAAAAATTTTTAAGAAATTTCATATGGATAGTTCAAATCCAATAGAGACTCTCATTTATAGATAAAAAAAATTATTTAAGAAAATGTGCCTATGTAATGAAGAAGAAAAAAATTAAAATGTAGCATAAACCATATATTCAAGCTATTAGGTTTTGATCTTAATTTTACTGTAAGCCTTATAAGCATGTTTCAAAGTAATCCAAATGAGGTATATTGGTCAACTATTGGAAGAATTTTTAGATGTATTAAAGGAACAAAAAATTATAAGTTGATATATAATATTAGTGACAAAAATTTAAAAATTATTGGATACTCTGTTGCTGACTTTTCTGGTGATATAGATGATGGCAAATATATATTAAGTTATGTTTTCATCCAAGATAGGAGAGCTATTTCTTGGTATAGTGAAAAATAAAATTGTGTAACTAAAAATATGATGAAAGCTAAATATATTGCTTGCAATAATGCAGCATGTGAGACTGTTTGGATAAAATAGTTTTTAATAAATTTAAATTTTGAATAAATAACCAACAAGCTTATAAAAATTGTGTGATAATCAAACAATAATATGCATTATAAAAAATGATAAGTTTGATTTGAAAGGAAATCATATAGATCATCAATATTATTATATTTTTGATGTGGTTCTAAAAAATGAACTTGTAGTAAAGTATGTATTTTTAAAAGAAATGATAGCAGATTTGTTAGTCAAAGCAATCACTTTTAATATATTCAAAGGATATGTTCTATTAGTGGGTGTTAAAGAATAATGATCTCAACCTAATTGGTCAAGTGAAAGATGTTGGACTAAGTGGCCAAATAGTCCTCAATGCAATGGTCAAATAACCTTGCATGATGTATTCTTAGTCTTTTTCTTTAATTGTATAAAATTTCTATTATTTAAGGCTCTAAACAAAATTAGAAGTATTTACTGGATCACATTGGCTTTGTGGGATTTGACATGATCAAACATATTATTAAGTGATTATACTTAATGTGAGAGAACATTCATAACCGGGGGCTTTGTAGGAGATAAAAGAGTAGGATACAAGAAGATATGGAGTAGTAATATTTGGACATTTTAACGTTACACTCCTGCTTATGTACAAACAAGTTATGGTGGATAGTTTTAAATATCCATCTAAAGCTCTTTGAAAAATTATCAAATCCATATAAAAATTGTTATAAGGAAAGCTCTAAAGCCATCCAGCCATAAAAGCTTACATTTCTCTTTTCAATTCTATTTCTTTCTTTATCTTCTCTTCTTGTTCCATTTCATAAGGATCAAGCGCCTCAATCAAAAAGGCTATCTAAAAAATATTAGTTGGTTTCCACGGTCTTAAATTACGATCTAAGATCTTCCTAGTACATGACCAATAAGAAACTAGACACATCAACATAGTTCTTAATACACTCTTCTTATTCCATCAGATCATATCGCAAACACCACCATCAACCTATAGTCAATCTTAAAAGATCCCTTGCTATGGTATCCCCTAGTCCATATAAGCTATAAGTTAGGTTTTCTTTGATATCATTTATGATGACTCAAGATTTTACCTAAAAAGACTAGCTGGAAGGTATTATCTAGGTTCTTTAGTTTTTTATAAGTATCCAAAATCTCTTCATTGCATAACCAATATGAGATTAAACATATATCTACATGAGTCCTCATAGAATGATCTTATAAAATGGACTCCAAACGATTGAATGCCTACTTTCTTGGAACTCAATTTGCAACAACCCATTTTTAACAAAACTAAAGAAGCATAGCTCATGCTCAAAACTAGTATTGTCAATTCCCCAAGTTGCAGCAATAATATATTAGAAATACATTAAATTTAGCTTGGTGGATTATTTACATTGATGTAGAGATGACTTTTTATTGGTTAAGTGTGGGTATAGACCTAATTCAAATGAATAAAATAGTAATTGTGGCATTAACAAGGGAAGATACAAAAAATAAGCAGGGAAAGTGGATGCCCAAACAAAACTATCCTTTGAATCTCTAACTTTGTGATATACCTTTTGGAATTGTAAGGATTATTGAAGTTGGCAAATCCTAATTTGATAGAATTATACTTTAAAATTATATTTATTCTGCTATTTTACTTCTATCTTAGAACTAGTTTTGACAAATATCGTAAAAAATACAGTAATGCCAGCATGCTTGGGATGAACATGAAAATCCTTGGTTGTATTGATTTTCTTTCAAATATGTCTATAATTGGTCTTAAAGATAATTTTAATCTATGGGTTAATTGATTAGCTGAGGAGCTACTTTGCATGATGTTAAAGCAATGTCTTCCTCTCTCCGATCTTTGAAGGTCATTCCTTTTTCTTTTTTGCGAACGATATTGATCAACTAGTTGATTATGAGAGAGAGAGTCTAGATTTCAGTATGTAGCATACTCTTCCCTAGCAACTTACTTCACTTGTATATACTGATACCTTCAATCAATATTTAATAGAGTTCTCCCTTTTTTTGAAAAAGAAATATTTGAGATTTGAACCAAGGTTCTACCATATTTAAGGCTCAAACCATTGGTTAAATAAACTGGGCTTCAATTAGTTTGCCATTGAGCAAGGCTTGGGTATAAAATAGAAGTATTCATGGTTTGGTTGTTTGTGTTGAAGATGGAGAACATAGTTTCATTGTAGCCCTATGTTATGTTCACATCGAATATTGTTGTAGGCTAAAGTTTGGTGTGTGCGTATTGTTAACTTGTAACAATATTGCTACCATCAAATACATGAAACAATAGGGTACTTTAAATTTAGGAATATGAAATATTTTATTTTTTTATCTTTTTTAATACTAATTGTTTGTATCAAAGCTATTTTTTCATTTAATTTATCATTTTTATTTAATACTCAGTAGACTTCTTTGAACATTAGCAAGTTCATATCAAAATAAGAGTGAAACAAAGATAAAGACGAAACATTTAGATTAAAACTAGGTTCAGTATCAAGATGGATTATGATCCTAAGTGTGGTTGAAACCAAAAAAGGGGGTGAATACATGATTGCCTTTTTGACTTTATATTTTCCAACAAATGCAATTTTATAGCTTTTCCTTCTATGCCTATCTATGTTTTAGGCATATTTGGTCGAAGGAGTTGAGCTTTGGAATGGAAATGGGATTGAACATCTTCCATTCCAACCATTTGTTGGAGAGGATCCCATTCTAATTTTGATTCTAAATGGTCATAGAAATGCTCCTATCCTCCAAAATTCAATCATGACTCTCCTTTAGTATTCAAATTTCATTCGGATTTCAATTTTGATTCTTATCACGAACAAACATATTAGATAATATAGCCATTCTAATTTCCATTCCAATCCTTTTAGATTTTGATCACAAACCAAGTGCACCCTTAGTGCATAAATACCTTCATAATATTTGTTTGATTACAAACTAATTGATGTATCATTAGAACAATAATATAAGACCTCAAAGAAAGAAAGAAAACTAGAAATCCTTAAATATTCCCTCCATTTATTAGTCTCCAAATATATTTTACAATTACAGGTCATGATGGAAATTACTCGGAATCCTATGTGATTTTGTATGTCTTTATACTTTTGCATAGAATTGTGGAAGATCTCATTCGATATCTTGACCACACCCATTTAATTAATAATAAAATAGTATAAAAGGAGGAGAAAATTAAAAAAGATAATGTTGGGTATAAAATACCCACAGCCGGAACCCACGGCGGAACCACCATCAGCAAGTGCAGCTCCGCTCGGACTCCAACGGGAATCGGGCTCCACCGCCGACAGTAAGTGCAGCTCCGCCCGGACTCCTACGGGAGCCGGGCTCCACTGCCATCAGCAAGTGCAGCTCCGCCCGGACTCCTACGGGAGCCGGGCTCCACCGCCGACAGCAAGTGCAGCCCCGCCCGGACTCCTACGGGAGCCGGGCTCCACCGCCGACAGCAAGTGCAGCCCCGCCCGGACTCCTACGGGAGCCGGGCTCCACCGCCGACAGTAAGTGCAGCTCCGCCCGGACTCCTACGGGAGCCGGGCTCCACCGCCGACAGTAAGTGCTCCCGGGCTCCACCGCCGACAGCAAGTGCAGCAACGCCCGGACTCCTACGGGAGCCGGACTCCACTGCCGACAGCAAGTGCAGCTCCGCCCGGACTCCTACGGGAGCCAGGCTCCACCGCCGACAGTAAGTGCAGCTCTGCCCGGGCTCCTACGGGAGCCGGGCTCCACCGCCGACAGCAAGTGCAGCTCCGCCCGGACTCCTACGGGAGCCGGGCTCCACCGCCGACAGCAAGTGCAGCTCCGCCCGGACTCCTACGGGAGCCGGGCTCCACCGCCGACAGTAAGTGCAGCTCCGCCCGAACTCCTACGGGAGCCGGGCTCCACCGCCGACAGCAAGTGCAGCTCCGCCCGGACTCCTACGGGAGTCGGGCTCCACCGCCGACAGCAAGTGCAGCCCCGCCCGGACTCCTACGGGAGTCGGGCTCCACCGCCGACAGTAAGTGCAGCTCCGACCGGACTCCTACGGGAGCTGGGCTCCACCGCCGACAGCAAGTGCAGCTCCGCTCGGACTCCTACGGGAGCCGGGCTCCACCGCCGACAGCAAGTACAGCTCCGCCCGGACTCCTACGGGAGTCGGGCTCCACCGCCATCAGCAAGTACAGCTCCGCCCGGACTCCTACGGGAGCCGGGCTCCACCGCCGACGGCAGCTGCTGCTCCGCCAGGACTCCTATAGGAGCCGGGCTCCGTTCACGACCCCTACCACCCGGAGGGCCTCACCCGGACCTCAACAGAAACCGGGCTCCGGCCGTTACCGAGCTTCAATCGACAGATCCACGCCCCCTGACAGGCCCCCAAAACGGCCACGACCCTGCTCCACTTCCTGTGGCGGACTCCGCGCAGTACCATCATTCCCTGACAAGCCGCAGTGGCCATAGCCGCCCTGCTCTACTTCCTGTGGCGGACTCCGCACGGCTCCACTATCCCCTGGCAGGCCACAGTGACGGCCACGAACCTGCTCCACCTCCTGCGACGGATACCATGCGATTCTCCTGGCGACGGACGCTGCTCCACCCCTCATAACAGATTCCACGTGGCGGGTCGAGGTGATGCCCACGTATCTGCTCCATTATATTTCGCAATCAATTCTCCTGACCGTGGGCGGCCCACTATCAGGCGGTTACAAACGTCGCCATCAGTCCGTTGCCTCCCCCGCCTATAAAAGGGGGACTCAGATACGTTATTCTTTAAGCTCTTTTGCCTTATCTCAAAACTCTGCTAAACTCTCCGTTCGAGCACTCCATTCTTGTTGAGGCAGAGAACTGACTTGAGCGTCGGAGGGTCTTGCCGGAGCAACCCCACCTCCGGTTTAGACTTTCCTTGCAGGTCCCGGCGGCGACCGCGGCTTCCTCAACTCCAGCTTCTCCGGCGCAGGCGGATTTTTGCACCAACAGGATTGGCGCTAGAGGAAGGGCTAGTGTCTTCGCAGCACCCTTGTTCTTGAAGGAGCGCTCAACGGAGCCGCCTCCGGCCATCTCTCCGTCATCTACTCCTAATCCTCCCCCGCGAGATCGACACCCGATGCCTCCGCGCAGGGCGTCCACCCGGCGGTCCACAGCCTCCGCGGCCAGATCTCAGGCTCTGGCCTCCCCTCCCGTTTCTCAGCCAGCTCCTCCTCCCCCTCCGACGACGGCGGTCGGCGCGGAGCAGTTTGACTTGCTGGCGCAGCAGGTCAAAGGCCTCGTCGAGGCCATGCAGGCAATGCAGCAGCAGCCGCCGCAGGCGTCGGCGCATCCGGAAGGGGCATCTCCGGAATGCCAGAACCCGACGATGGGGCGGGCCACCTGGGCCAGCCGCCCCGTCCTTCCCGGGAAGGCGAATCCAAGGGTGGAGAGCCCTCAATCGGACCATGACTCCACCCCTGGGAGATCCCTGCCCCCGTTCTGCCAAAGGACCCTCGAGACTCGAAGTCGAGAGGATTTCCTGGACCGGAGGCTCCAGGAGATGAACCGGCGGATCGAAGAACTCCGCCATGTGCCTCCCGCTTACGGTGAGGATATCTGCACTGACCCTCCCTTCTCCCAAATGATTATGCAGGAACCGATCCCGCCGAATTTCAAGCTTCCTCAGTTCGAAAGCTACGACGGGACGTCGGACCCGGTCGATCATCTGGAGACCTTTCGAACGATGATGCTGCTCCACGGTGCTCCTGACGCCATCTTGTGTCGGACTTTCCCGTCTACCTTGAAGGGAGCAGCAAGAAACTGGTACTCAGCTCTGAAGCCGGGTACCGTATTCTCCTTTGATCAAATGAGCCACCAATTCGTGGCCCATTTTGTCAGCAGCCGGCGTCCTTGAAAAGGTTCGGAGTCCCTCATCAACATCAAGCAGAGGGAAGGGGAGTCCATACGGGCCTACATCAACCGCTTCAACATCGCGGCGTTGGAAGTCCGGAACTTGGACCAGTCGGTTGCCATGGCCGCCCTGAAAGGTGGCCTTCAGAAGAATGATCTCTTATACTCCCTGGAGAAGAAGTACCCCAGGGATTTCGCTGATCTGCTGGCTCGGGCTGAAGGATACGCCCGAGCGGAAGAGGCCTTCAAAATGAAAGATGAAGAGACTGCGAGGGAGCGCCAGGCGGGAAATTCTGGTAAGCTCGCAGTTGAGAAGAGGCCAAAGGAAGCCCGGCCTCGCTCCCGATCCCCTCCTGGGCATAAGCGCGCCCATACTCCCCCTCGGGCACGCAAGCAGAGGAGCCCGGACAACAGGTTTCGGCGGGGTTCCCCGCCAGGGAAGTTCCGCAGCTACGCCCCCCTCAACGCCTCGAAGGCCCAGATACTGATGGAGGTCAGGGAGCTGCTCCCTAGGCCGGAGAGGATGCGCACGCACCCCGGGAAGCGTAACCCCAACAAGTTCTGCCTCTACCACCGCGACCACGGCCACGACACCGAGGAGTGCATCCAGCTCCAGAACGAGATCGAGGAGCTCATCCGGCGAGGTCGGCTCGACAGATTCATCCGCCGCCGGCCTGAGGGTAGAGGAGACCGGCCAAGAGCCCTCCCATCGCCCGAACCGCAGAAAAGGGAGGAGCAGTCCGGGGACCGACCTCCTATCGGGACCATCGACTCCATCGTCGGAGGGCCTCAAGGAGGAGCGGGAGAACTGTAAATGTATTGCTTACTATTTCGTTTTGAATCTACTTTTCTTTCTAGCTAACGCGCTCCTCCTACTTAACGCGGATGTATTATGACTGGATATGACCCCTCCAAAAACAACGGCCATGTCGGGAACAGGAGGAGAACCTCATCCTGACATGAGCAAAGTCAAAGGCCCGATTCTTTTAGACCGGATGGGGGGAGAGGCCTTACAACGCCCTAATATGCCCCCACAGCCCTGTTAGGGACAGGAGGAGAACCTCGCCCTAACTTGAGCAAAGTCGAAGGCCCGGTTCTTTTAGACCGGATGGGGGGAGAGGCCTTACAACGCCCTAATGTGCCCCCACAGCCCTGTTAGGGACAGGAGGAGAACCTCGCCCTAACTTGAGCAAAGTCGAAGGCCCGGTTCTTTTAGACCGGATGGGGGGAGAGGCCTTACAACGCCCTAATGTGCCCCCACAGCCCTGTTAGGGACAGGAGGAGAACCTCGCCCTAACTTGAGCAAAGTCGAAGGCCCGGTTCTTTTAGACCGGATGGGGGGAGAGGCCTTACAACGCCCTAATGTGCCCCCACAGCCCTGTTAGGGACAGGAGGAGAACCTCGCCCTAACTTGAGCAAAGTCGAAGGCCCGGTTCTTTTAGACCGGATGGGGGGAGAGGCCTTACAACGCCCTAACGTGCCCCCACGGCCCTGACAGGAACAGGAGGAGAACCTCGTCCTGACATGAGCAATGTGGAAGGTCTGGACTCCTACGGGAGCCGGGTTTCTACGCCAAGGAAGACTTCACCCAGACTCCTACGGGAGCTGGGTTCCTACGGCAAAGAAGGCTCCACCCGGACTCCTACGGGAGCCGGGCTCCACCGCCAAGGTAAGCTTCACCCGGGCTTCTACAGGAACCGGGTTCCACCGCCAAAGAAGAGTTCATCCGGACTCCTACGGGAGCCGGGTTTCTACGCCAAGGAAGACTTCACCCAGACTCCTACGGGAGCCGGGTTCCTACGACAAGGAAGGCTCCACCCGGACTCCTACGGGAGCCGGGTTCCGCCGCCAAGATAAGCTTCGCCCGGACTCCTACGGGAGCCGGGCTCCGCCGCCAAGAAAGACTTCGCTCGGGCTCCTAAGAAAGTCGGGCTCCATCCGCTACTTCGCCAGCAAGGGTTAAAAATGGTGGCGAGACTTGGCCACATGACGAGATCGGATGGAAGGGAAGAGCCCCTTCCCACGACGACCTCTGAGCCGAACAGGCCAAACGACGAGGAAGGGTCAACGAACGACAATGTCGGTGCTACGCGCAGACAAGGTAACACGAAGTGCTTTTTCCTCATTTCTGATATATGTACTACAGGGCCAAGACGGCCAGAGAAAGAGGGATAAAACGACAAGAAAAAAAAAGGGGGGGTGACTACAAAAGAACTCTAAGGAGGTCCCGCTCCCTCTAACCTAGGGTGATCACCTCCATCCCCCAACCAGGACTGCCTCAGGCTATCCACCGTTCCCTCTAGTTCTTCCTTCCTTTGCAGCATATCCTGGAGCGCCTGACGAAGTCGCCGGCTCTCAGCCTCCGCTTCCTGATGCCACTTCCGCAAAACTTCGGACTCCGCCTCTGCGTCCGCGACGGCCTTCCGCTCAAGCCCCAGTTGGATTTTTACTTGTTGCAGCTCGGCTGTCTTCTCTCCAAGGAAGACGGAAATCCCGTCGACAGTGCCTCTCAGGGCTTGGAGCTCTTCGTTATCTTGGGCGTTAGCCAGCTGCGCCCTAGTAACCAATTGCCTCTGGAGACGAACGACCTCGTCCGCCGCCCGACGGAATCTCCCTTTGTACTCTTCTACCTGCCGGCGCCAGCTGGTCCGCTGCACATCGTGGCTCACCTCAGCATCTTGAAGCTGCTTCTGGAGGTCGAAAACTTTTTGTGACCATATCTGCTCATCCCGCGCTGTGAGCCGGGATGAGTTCCCTTCCAGCTGGCCGATCCTCCTCTTCGCAGCTGACAGCTCCACCTTAAGGGCGCTGATCCTGGCTTCTTGAGCCCAAGTTCGGTCGCTGGCGCTCTTCGTGCATTCCTCGAGCTCCTTTGCGAAGTTCGCCTTCCTCCGGCTGTAGTCCATGATTGCCTTCACTTGGAGACTCCTGAAGTGGGCGGCCTCAGCGGCGGCCTCGGAATAGCATTTTTTCGACTTGCGGAGCTCGTCCTCCGACTTTTTCAACTTCTTCGTCAGGTGGAGGACCTCCTTTTTGAGCCGTTGGATAGTTGACTTCAGCGGGATCCCCAGGGGCAAGGGGAGTGCTTCGGCGGGACGCTGCCATCGGAAGATGCAAACGTCAAAGACCAGCTCATTACGAGAAGAAAGGCAGGAGAGAAGGAGCAGGGGGAAGGAAAGACCATCCACAATAAGAAATTCAACTTTATTGATTAATTTTGAAGACAAGCGGAAAGGAAATATGGCGACGAAAGAAAGATACAAGATCGGAGGTCTCAGACCTCGGGGGCGGGGGGTGGAGAGCTCGGTGCGGGGGGTGCGACTGCGGTAGCAGCGGACGAAGGGGCGGCCTCGTCGTCAGATTCCTCCAAAAAGCCGAGATCAAGGTCGGGGTATCTACTGGCCACCCTCTCTCGGCAGAGCTCGAACCCCTTGGTAAATGCCTCCAGGCCGAATTGGACGTTCAGCTCCCTCATCTCCGCGGAGGCCTTGAACTCCTCCACTGCAAGGGTCTTGGCCTCCGAGACCAGAACCGGAGTTTGCTCGGCCAGATGGGCGACCTCGGCCTCCGCCTTCCTCACCGACTCCTCCAAGCTTCGCCTCTCCTCCTCCCGGGCTCGTCTTTCCTCTTCCCGATCTTGTCTCTCCCTCTCCAGGGCCTCCCGGAGGGCGGCCACCTCGGCCGTCTTCGCTTGAAGACGAGCAACCTCGTCTTGGCAGCGCTCCTCCACCCGCAGAAGATCTCTTTTCATGCGGCCCGACGCCTCGACATAGGCGAAGAGCTGGTGCCCGATCTGCAAGGACAGATAGAGAATCACAACGAAGACCGAGCAACTGTGCCAGTAAAAATCCGCTTACCTCAAGAAAGGACCCCAAGGTGTCCCAGGCCCGCTGCTCGGGATCGGCACGGTCGATCCTCTCCACGACATCGGACAGAATGTAGCCATCGAGCAGCCGACGGATCAGAGCCTTGTCGTTGAAGGGGTTCTCCGATCCCCCCTCAGAGCAGACGGACTCGTCTGCGGTGGCTCGGTGGCTGCTCGGCCTGTGGGCCATCGATTTTCTCCTCCTCCCCGCGACGGGCGCCTCCACGGGGCGGACCCCCGGAATGGGGACCCCGGTCGGCGGGCTCCTTGGGGGAGCCCGGGGGGCCGCTGGCTCGGCATCCGAAGGAATGTCGATTGCCGGGGTCGCCTGGACGGGCGCAGCCAAGCTCGTCTCCTCCACCCTGACCCTTTTCGCCGAGCCAGAAGTCGTCGCGCCCTTCCTTTTCTGGGCTCTCATGGCCTTGGCGAGCATCCGTGTGGCTTCGGCGTCCATTGCTAAAAAAAAAAAAAAAAAAAAGGAAAAGAAAAGAAGAAGAAAAAAGCGGCACCGATCAGTCCAGAGTCAAAAAAAAAAAAAAAGAGAAGAAAGAAAAAAGAGAAAGAGAAAAGAGAAAAAAGGAGAGAGAAAGAAAGAGAGAGAAGAAGAAGACAAGAAAAGGAAAGATATATACTTGCTGGATCCTGAGGGCTCAGGCCGATGTTGAAAAGAAGCTGCTCCCTCAGTAGGTTTGGAAGGGAAGGAGCGGGGTAACTCAGGAGCTTCTGGACGGCCTGAAGGTCGTCCTCTCCCAGGCTGGGAGCCCAGCGGACGGAATCCCTCAGAGACCCCCAAGGGGGCAGGCCCAGTTCCAGGGTCGGACAGTAAATGAAGAGAAATTTCCCCTTCCAGTTGTGAATCGAAGAAGGGGCGCCCTTCAGCAACCCCTTCTTACCGAACTGGGGGGAGAAGTACCACCAGTCCTTCGCTGAAGGATGGCGTTTGAAGGTGTAGAAAAGTCTGAACAGGGAGAGGGAAGGCTGGACCTCGGCTATATGACAGAGAGAGAGAAACCTTATCAAAAACCTAAAGGAATTCGGGGCGACAGAGGCGAGAGAAATGTCTAAGAAACGAAAGAAGGCGGCAACAAAAGCAGGAAGCGGAAGTCGGAGTCCGGCACGGAATGCCTCCTGGTACAAACAAAAGCGACCAGGAGGAGGAGCGCTGGCCCGGTCAGAGGGGCCAGGAAGCTCCAGGTCGTACTCTGAAGGGACCCCGTACCGAGCCCTTATCAGGAGAAGTTCGTCCGGAGTCGACGAACAAGGAATGGCGCCCGATGCGAAAACCGGGTGAGGCCCTGCCCCGAACACGGGTTCGTCCGCAGAGACAGGGGCCTGGGGGTTTGAAGCAGAAGAACTCCCAGAACTTACGGGGGCAGAAGAATCGGAAGACATTTTTCTTTGGGGGAGAACCTAAAGGACCCTAGAAAAACAAGCCGAGAAGGGAGGGAGACGCCGGAGGTCAACTCAGGAGAAGACACAAAAGAAGTGAAAGGAGGAGAGGACCCTGGGCGGTAAGAAGAAGAAGGTGGGCACTAACCTATCTTGCTCTGGGGCCTGGGGAGCGAGAAACGGAAGGCGCCTACGGCTCGAGAGGGCGTTCGCTAGAGCAGACTCTCGGGGAGATGACAGACGCCAGCAAGAAATCAGAAACGGAGTGGGGCGCCTGAAGGGGGGAGGACGGGTTTAAATAGACCCTGGGATCCGGTGCCATAATGATCTCGAATCCCCCCAGGCCAGTCCGTATCCGACACGTGTCCCACTCCCCGTGGCAGACGGCTGAAGGCGGCTGGCGGTTGGCAGGGTCATAATTGCGCCGTACCTAGGCCAGCGTACCTGCGGGGTCTTCGAAGCGTCCCTCGTACCGCCCCAATTCGAAAAGACTCCGGCACGCACTCATTTAATGTCAAAATATCTGGGAGCGGCGGGGCGCGGGATTCGAAGGGACGGTTCCGGCTGTACTTCTGTGTACTTCCTTCGTTTGAAATTCAAAACTCGGATGTAGGGGGACTGGTGTTGGGTATAAAATACCCACAGCCGGAACCCACGGCGGAACCGCCATCAGCAAGTGCAGCTCCGCCCGGACTCCTACGGGAGCCGGGCTCCACCGCCGACAGTAAGTGCAGCTCCGCCCGGACTCCTACGGGAGCCGGGCTCCACCGCCATCAGCAAGTGCAGCTCCGCCCGGACTCCTACGGGAGCCGGACTCCAACCGCCGACAGCAAGTGCAGCCCGCCCGGACTCCTACGGGAGCCGGGCTCCACCGCCGACAGAAGTGCAGCTCCGCCGGACTCTACGGGAGCCGGGCTCCACCGCCGACAGCAAGTGCAGCTCCGCCGGACTCCTACGGGAGCCGGGCTCCACCGCCGACAGCAAGTGCAGCTCCGCCCGGACTCCTACGGGAGCCGGGCTCCACCCGCCTCGACAGCAAGCAAATGCAGCTCCGTCCGGACTCCTACGGGAGTCCGGGCTCCACCGCCGACAGCAAGTGCAGCCCCGCCCGGACTCCTACGGGAGTCGGGCTCCACCACCGACAGTAAGTGCAGCTCCGACCGGACTCCTACGGGACGACTCAGCGACAGGCTTCGCCCACCGTCCACGGACAGCAAGTGACAGGCCCGCTCCGGACTCCTACGGGAGCTCGGGACTCCACCGCGACAGCAAGTACAGCTCCGCCCGGACTCCTACGGGAGCCGGCTCCACCGACAGCAAGTGCAGCCTCCGCCCGGACTCCTACGGGAGCCGGGCTCC
>NC_026004.2:25955679-26197907 GCF_000442705.2 Elaeis guineensis | reverse complement strand
AGAGAGAAACTCTCTCTCTCTCTCTCTCTTTAGATTTTAGGATTTATGGAATTAATTAATTAAAAAAAAAATTAGCAATAAAAATAATAAATATAATTAGGGTGTCCATGGATTAGTTCGAAAATGGATGCTGTCGACGAATTGATCCTGTGGGACATTAGATTTTAATAATTTAGTTATTTTTAATTCGATAAAATTTTGATTTAAAATATGATATTTGACGTATCAGGTTCAGAGAAGATTTTTCGAGATCCCTAGAATTTCTAGTTTGGACTTTCTTTTGAGGTAAGTAGTGTTTACTTTTACTGAATTTATCTGGTAAATTATGAATTAAATAAATTTATGCATGCTTGTGATTGAAATTATTTATTGAAATAATTATTGAAAATTATTTATGATGAAAGTTAATTGTAGAAAATTATTTATGATTGAAGTTATTTGTTGAGCAATTATTATGATGATATATGATCTCAAAGAATGTTATTGATTTGACTCGAATATCAATTAATTTTATTATTTTGAAAATAATATATGAATTGGAAGACAATATGAAATTGACAACCTGACTGTGTTGAGGACCCCGCCAATGGGGGCATATACGTTGGCAATTGACTGTCCTGAGGATTTATGTCGCCAGTGAGACCAGCGACATGTCGCCAGATAGACCAGCGACAAAACCGCCAGCGACCAGCGGTTCCAAAGGACTTGGCTGCCAGATGATTCGCAGCCCACCGCAAGCAGATACGCGGTATTATGACCCTGCCACAGGGATAATGTGGTCATAGTCATGGTTGGTAAGAAGAATTAAGAAATTGATGAATTTAAGATGAAAAGCATAATTGAAATTATGATGAATTGACTTTTATATATGATTGACAGTATGAATATGATTTCATGAAATTACATATTGATTTGTTATCAGTAAATGATATGCATAGTATTATTTGCCTGATTTATTCAGTTAAAGGTATACACTGCTTACTGGGCTATTTAGCTCATGATAGTTTTATGTTTTTCTTACAGATCCAGAAAATTAGCATGATGCGGGATTTCGGTTGGGAGAGCGATTAGAGATGGAGTTAACTCATTGATTTAGGATTTTCTCAGAATTGATTCAAGACTTTAGTTTTGTTTTTAGTATTGACTTTGTCAGACAGTTATTTCTTTTGAACACTGAGTTTTGATTTGTTATTTGAACTAAGGTTTGATTATTAAATAAGAAAAATTTATTTAACTTTTGTGAAGATATCATGATGAGATGCCTTGCATGCTTATGGAAAAAGTATTCTATAAGTATGCGGCGGTTGCCATGACCCTCGATTCAAATCTCGGGTCGGGGGCGTGACAATTAATATGGTATCAGAGCATAAGTAGATAGATAGAGACATGTAGAATAAAGTGAGCGAGTGATGGGTAGACATTAGGAAATTGAAAGGTTAGTTATGATGATTATGATTTGACTGTCACAAGTAAGTTATAACCTTATTAAGGATAAGTTATTATCTCAAATCTAACATAGGTCAATATGCCTCCACGACGAGCGAGGAATACTCAAGGAGCGGTAGGAGGGACATCAAATCCACTTGGCGATAATACTCCCCAATTAAACAGCGGCACAACTCAGCAGGAGGGAATCCATGATCCTACCAAAATACTCCGACAGTACAGGAGGAGCCGAACATGACTCAACTAATGCAAACTCTGATCGGAGTAGTTCAAACACAGCAACAGTTACTTCAACAACAACATGCACAGCCACGTCAACAATTTCCATCCGATACCTGGACATGGAGAACATCCGATGCAGAGAAATAATATCGTCGAATTTAAGAAGCTAGCTCCTCCAGCCTTCAAAGGGACCATCGAGCCACTAGAAGCAGATAACTGGATTATGGAAATGGAGAAGGCCTTCGCCGTGCAAGAATGCCACGATGAAGAAAAGATCCGCTATAAGCATATCTGTTACAAAGGCGAGGCTTACAACTGGTGGGTATACTGGAACAAAAATATGAGCACGATGGGATACCACTCACTTGGGAGAGATTTTGAGATGAATTCTTTGACAAAGTATTTCTCCCGAAGTGTAGAATACAGAAAGAACAGGAGTTCATTCACCTGAGACAGGGTAACAGATTCGTTTGCAGAATATGAAGCCAAATTCACGGAGTTAGCCAATTTATTTCGAGACTAGTTGAGATTGAGCAAGATAGGGTACACAAATTTGAAATGAGACTGAAGACAGAAATCAGAAAACAGGTTGTACCCTATGAGCTAACTACCTATGCCTCAGTTGTGAACAAAGCTCTAATAATTGAGAGAGAAGCTAATGAAGCTCATGCGAAGCGTGAACGGAATCAGAAGAAGAGAAATAGGTTTAGTGAAACTCAAGGACGAAATCAGAACAATAAGGTTCCAGCAAAGAAGCCAGCAACTGATAAGAATCATGAGAATGAGACAGCTAGATGTTCGAGATGCCGGCCGAAGAGAGCATGAGACTTCTAATTGCCCATGGAATACTGGTTCGTATTTTAGATGTGGCCAGAAAGGACACAAGATTGCAGATTGCCCGCAGATGGACGAAAATAGATCAACACAAGCAAAGGACGGAGGTCAAAGGCCGAAAACTCAAGGAAGAATCTATGCACTCACACAACAGGATGCTCAGGCCTCCAATGCTGTGGTGACAGGTACCATTCCTGTATCTGGTATTCATGCTTCAGTTTTGTTTGATTCTGGTGCTACACACTCCTTTATATCCACTACTTTTATTAGACAACATGATATAAGTTGTGAACCCATGAAAACCAAATTATATGTTGAGACACTAGTAGGTGGTATTTTGAGTACCGAAAGTGTGTGCAAGTCCTGTAGTATCAAGATAGGAGAAAGAGAATTACCGACAGATTTGGTGGTCCTGGATATGCATGATTTCGATGTCATTCTAGGAATGGATTGGCTGGCTACTTATCATGCCTCTGTGGATTGTCATGGAAAGAGAGTGAACTTTCACATACCGGGAGAATTAACTTTTAGTTTTGATGGAAGTACAGGAACCACCCCCCCACGTATTATTTCACTTGAACAAGCTAGACAGATGATAAGAAAGGGATGTAGAGGTTACCTAGTATCAATAAAGAATAAAGAACATGATGAATTGAAGTTACAGGATATTCCTATCGTAAATAAATTTTCAGATGTATTCATTGATGATCTAGTCAGACTACCACCAGATAGAGAAATTGAATTTACCATTGAGTTGGTACCCAATACCAGTCCGATTTTTAAAGCTCCTTACAGAATGGCCCCTATGGAGTTAAAGGAGTTAAAAGATCAATTACAGAATTTATTGGATAAAGATTTTATAAGGCCCAGTGTATCTCCTTGGGGAGCTCCAGTCTTATTTGTGAAGAAGAAAGATGGTAGTATGAGACTTTGTATCGACTATAGAGAATTGAATAAAAATACTATCAGAAATAAGTATCCTCTACCTCGAATTGATGATTTGTTTGATCAATTGCAAGGTGCACAAGTCTTTTCTAAAATTGATCTTCGTTCCGGGTATCATCAGTTAAAAATTAAAATAGAGGACATACCAAAGATGGCATTTAGAACTCGTTATGGACATTATGAATTTTTAGTGATGCCTTTTGGGTTAACCAATGCTCCAGTAGCCTTTATGGATTTAATGAACAGAATATTCAGATCTTATCTTGATAAATTTGTTGTCGTATTTATTGACGATATCTTGATATATTCAAGAAGTAAATTGGAGCATGAAGAATATTTATGGTGTGTGCTACAAATATTGAGGAAAGAAAAATTTTATGCCAAATTTAAGAAGTATGAATTTTGGTTGGACAAAATATCTTTTTTAGGACACATCGTATCTAAAGATGGAATTTCTGTGGATCCAGCAAAAGTGAAAGCTGTAATACAGTGGAACAGACCTACAAATATTTCTGAGATTCGAAGTTTTCTGGGAATGGCAGGATATTACAGACGATTTGTAGAAGGATTTTCCCGCATAGCTGCACCTTTGACTCGTCTTACTCAAAAAGGTGTTAAATTCGAGTGGACTGAAGATTGTGAACAGAGTTTCCAAGAATTAAAACAACGATTAGTGTCAGCCCTATCCTTACTATACCAACAGGAGATGAAGGTTTCACAATATATAGTGATGCATCTAAAAAGGGACTCGGCTGTGTATTGATGCAACATGGTAAGGTAGTAGCCTATGCCTCAAGACAATTGAAACCATATGAATAAAATTATCCGACACATGATTTGGAATTAGCTGCAGTGATTTTTGCCCTAAAAATTTGGAGACATCACTTATACGGTGCGCAGTGTGAAGTGTTTACAGATCATAAGAGTTTGAAGTATATTTTTACACAGAAAGAATTAAACATGAGACAGAGAAGGTAGTTAGAACTATTAAAGAATTATGATTTAACAATCCATTATCATCCGGAAAAAGCTAATGTTGTTGCTGATGCCCTTAGTAGGAAATCTGTGGAAAATTTGACGGTTTTAATCACACACCAAAGTCAATTGTTAAAGGATATAAGAAAATTAGAATTAGACATTCAAATATATGACTCAACAGTACGGTTAGCCAACATGAAGGTTCAGCCAACACTCATTGAAAGAATTGCAGTTGCCCAGAATGATGATCCACAACTAATAAAAATAAGAAATTCAGTGGAAGCTGGTGTTCAATCTGAATTCAAGATACATGAAGATGGTTCGTTAAGATTCGACAACAGGATTTGCGTACCCAATGATTCAGCACTCAAGCATAAAATACTTCAGGAGGCATATCAGACCGGTTATACAGTTCATCCGGGAGGTACTAAGATGTATAGAGACTTAAAGAAATGTACTGATGGAATAATATGAAGAGAGAGATCGCTCAATTCGTGGCTCAATGTTTGGTGTGTCAACAAGTTAAAGCTGAACATCAGAGACCGGGGGGACTACTTCATCCTCTTGATATTTCAGTTTGGAAGTGAGAACATATCACTATGGATTTTGTAACTGGACTACCAAAGACTCCCAGTAAAAATGATGCAGCATGGGTGATTGTGGACCGATTGACAAAGTCTGCACACTTTCTTCCAATTAGAGTTGGATTTACCTTGGAAAGACTAGCAAAGTTATATATGAAAGAAATTGTAAGACTACATGGAATTCCAGTGACCATCGTATCAGATCGAGACACCAGATTTGTATCACAGTTCTGGAAGAGCTTACACAAGGCATTAGGAACAAAATTGAACTTCAGTACAGCTTTTCATCCACAGACTGATGGTCAGTCAGAGAGAACTATTCAGATCTTAGAAGATATGTTGAGAACCTGTATTTTGGATATGAAGAGTTCATGGGATGAGCATTTACCTTTGATTGAGTTCGCTTACAATAACAGTTATCAGGCTAGCATTGGTATGGCACCTTACGAAGCTTTATATGGTAGAAGATGTCGATCACCGATTCACTGGGATGATGTCGGTGAGCGAAGAATATTGGGTCCCGAACTTGTTCAACAAGCAGTCGAGAAGATTCAATTAATTAAAGAACGACTACGGGCAGCACAAAGCAGATAGAAAAGCTATGCAGATAACAGAAGACAAAAATTAGAATTTCAAGTCGGTGACCATGTGTTTCTCAAAGTATCTCCTTCAAAAGGAATCTCAAGATTTGGCATTCGTGAAAAATTGAATCCTAGATATGTGGGTCCGTTTGAGATTTTGAAAAGAATTGGTGAGGTAGCTTATCGACTTGCCTTACCCCCCTTCACTTGCAGGAGTACATAATATTTTTCATGTTTCTATGTTAAAGAAATATTTATCAGATCTAAGTCACATCGTGGAACTTGAACCAGTACAAGCCAGGAAGGATCTAACATATGAAGAATACCCGATACGGATCGTAGACCGTAAAGAACAGGTGCTGAGACGTCGCAACATTCCTTATGTCAAGGTACAGTGGAGTCGATATTCAGAAAGAGAAGCTACTTGGGAGCTAGAGGAAGAAATGAAGCAAAAATATCCCCAGCTCTTCGAGACTACAGGTATGAAAAATTTCGAGGACGAAATTTCTTTTTAGGGGTGAAGAATGTTATAGCCCAAGCCAAGCCCACGGCATCAGGATCCAAGCCCAACAAAAAAAAAAAAAAAAAACAGAGTAAAAACTGAGAAGAAGACTCCCGATAGGAGTCTTCTTCTCCGGCGAGACCCAAGCACATTAGGAGTCCTAGGACCCCTCGAAATCCTAGGACCCTCTATAAGAAGGTCTCCCCTCTCTTTAGAATCGATCCATCGGCCTCTTCTCCCTCTCTTTCTCTCCGATTTTTCCGAAGTAGAGCCGCGGACACCGTTGTGATTCTTGTCGTGATTGCCCGCCGACGAGATCACAGGAGGCCGAGGTAAGTCTTTCTCTTTTTTCCCTCTTCCTTCCCCTTCCTCCCATGCCCTTGTGCGTGGTGGCCGGTGACGAGCGTCGCCGATTTTTGGTCGGAAAAGACCCCTGTTTTTGGGCCATTTTTCCTTGGATTTTTCCGACGCCGGCGACCGGAATCGATCGCCGGCCACACTCCTCCGTGACCGGGGGAGTGGCCCCCCTGCCGCCGGCCTCCGCCGTGGCGGCCGCAGTCCGAACGGCCGATCAAGGCTGGAGGACCAAGGGTCCTCTGTTCCGGCGCGGGAAGGGCCAAGAAGAAGAAGAAGAAGAAAAAAAAAGAAAAAGAAAAGAAGAAAAGGAAAAGAAAAAGAAGAAGAAGAAGAAAAAAAAAAGAAAAAGAAGAAAAGGAAAAGAAAAAGAAGAAAAAGAAGAAAAAAAAAAGAGGGGGTGGAGAGAGAAACTCACTCTCTCTCTCACTTTAGATTTTAGGATTTATGGAATTAATTAATTAAAAAAATTTATTAAATTAGCAATAAAAATGAATAAATATAATTAGGGTATCCATGGATTAGTTCGAAAATCCTGGATGCTGTCGATGAATTGATCCTCGTGGGGACATTAGATTTTAATAATTTAGTTATTTTTAATTCGATGAAATTTTGATTTAAAATATGATATTTGACATATCAGGTTTAGAGAAGAATTTTCGAGATCCCTAGAATTTCTAGTTTGGACTTTATTTTGAGGTAAGTAGTGTTTACTTTTACTGAATTTATCTGGTAAATTATGAATTAAATAAATTTATGCATGCTTGCGATTGTAATTAATTATTTAAATAATTATCAAAAATTATTTATGATGAAAGTTAATTGTAAATTTTTTTTTTATGATTGAAGTTATTTGTGGAGCAATTATTATGATGATATATGATCTCAAAGAATGTTAAAATTGATTTGACTCGAATATCAATTAATTTTATTATTCTTGAAAATAATATATGAATTAGAAGATAATATGAAATTGATAACCTGACTGTGTTGAGGACCCCGCCAACGGGGGCATATATGTTGGCAATTGACTGTCCTGAGGGTTTATGTCGCTAGTAAGATCAGCGACATGTCGCCAGATAGACCAGCGACAAAACCGCCAGCGAGACCAGCGATTCCAAAGGACTTGGCTGCCAGATGATTCGCAGTCCACCGCAAGCAGATACGTGGTATTATGACCCTGCCACAGGGATAATGTGGTCATAGTCATGGTTGGTAAGAAGAATTTAAGAAACTTGATGAATTTAAGATGAAAAGCATAATTGGAAATTATGATGAATTGACTTTTATATATGATTGACAGTATGAATATGATTCCATGAATTTACATATTGATTTGTTATCAGTAAATTGATATGCATAGTATTATTTACCTGATTTATTCAGTTAAAGGTATACACTGCTTACTGGGCTGTTTAGCTCATGATGAGTTTTATGTTTTTACTTACAGATCCAGAAAATTAGTATGATGCGGGATTTCAGTTGGGAGAGCGATTAGAGATGGAGTTAACTCATTAATTTAGGATTTTTTTCTCAGAATTGATTCAAGACCTTTAGTTTTGTTTTTAGTATTGACTTTGTCAGACAGTTACTTTCTTTTGAACACTAAGTTTTGATTTGTTATTTGAATTAAGGTTTGATTATTAAATACAGAAAAAAATTTATTTAACTGTTTGTGAAAGATATCATGATGAGATGCCTTGCATGCTTATGGAAAAAGTATTCTATAAGTATGCGGCGGTTGCCATGACCCTCGATTCAAATCTCGGGTCGGGGGCGTGACAGGTTTAGATTGGATCCGATCATCTAATTTCATCTAATCAAAATCTAATTAGGACCTAAATGATCCAAAGTTTGACTATCAGATCAAATCAGATTCGAAGTGATAGGACCAAGATTTCTTCATCGATTTCATAAAATCAAGTGGAGAGAGAAAATCAGAGGAGAGAGAATTCATGAGGTACAATTCGAATTGATCAGGTGAAACAATCCAACATTACGATTGGTCCAATATCTCGATTGGTGAAATCAACATGATCAAATCAAGTCATGGCTAGATCGAAATCATGGATGATCAAATCTAAAGATTCATGGTCTGATTAAGGTGGGTGCCAGTATGCTGTCTGACAATCATGGATCAGAATTCTTTATTAGAATCAGATCAGAACTATTAAAAAAAATTTCTTCGTTCACTAACCTTTTTAGAGAAAGAATCAATCAAGAGAGAGAATATTTTAGAGAGAGAAAATTTTAGAGAGAGAAAATTTTAGAGAGAGAAAACTCATCTTGGATTCTTCAGATAATATGATTCAATAAATTCGATCGATCAGATCAAATCATGCTAAGATTATCATATGGATAATTTAATAAAATTATAGAAATTAAAATCTTAAAAATATCTAATCTGATCAAAGTGGGTGTCGGTATACCGTCCGACGATCGCAGATCAAAAATCCATCACTAGGATCATTTAAATTCATCATCATTCTTCTCAAAATTTTAAAAAATCTTAGGAGAGAGAAATAATCTAGAGAGAGAATTTTAGAGAGAGAAAGGAGAAAAAAAAATCTAATTTTAGAGAGAGAAAATACTAGTTCAGGCTGAAAAAAGAGAGGGAAGAGAGAGAAACTCTCTTTCTTATATTTTATTATTTATATCATTATTTATTAATTAATTTATTTTATTTTTCTTTTTCTTTTCTTTCTTTTTTTTTCTTCTTTTTTTTCTTCACGAAAAAGAGAGGAGAAAATCCTATTTATTATTATTATATTATTTTTCTTTTTTTTCTTTTTTTTCCTTTTTCTTTTCTTTTTCTTTTTCTTTTCTTTTCCTTCTTTTTCTTTTCTTTTTTTTTCTTTTCTTTTCCTTCTTCTTCTTTTCTTTTTCTTTTTCTTTTCCTTCTTCTTCTTCTTCTTTTCTTCTTCTTCCCGTGGGTTCCTTTGGGCCGAAACAGGGGATCTCACAATCCCTATTGGCTGGCCGACCGATGGTGCAACCGGCATGGGGCGGCCGTTGGCAGGAGGGGGGCGACCCAACGATGAGAGGAGGGCCAAACCGATGGTCGGCGGTGACCACCGACGTTGGAAATCAAAGAAAAACGGTAAAAAAAATAAAAATTTTCTTTCGCAATAAAATCTGACGACTTCGGTCACCGGCGAGCATGCACACTGGCACGAGAAGGAAAGGGGAGAAGAGAGGAAGGGGAGGAGGCTTACCTCCGACGCTGGCGAGGCTTTTCCGGCGAGCAATTGGATAGACACAGGGACGGGTCTCCGTGAGGATTTTCCGACGATTGCCGTCGTTTTGCCCCAGGATTTCTCGATGAGAGGGAGAGAGGAGGGTTCTCCTCCTTAAATAGAGCTGGAGGGGGCTCTTTCCGACTCCAATTGGGATCCGGCGAGAGGAGGAAGAAGACTCCCAAATTTTTTTTTTTTGGGCTTTGGTGGGCTGGGATTCTCACTCGGGTTGGGCCCTCACATTCTTCCCCTCTAAAAGAAATTTCGTCCTCGAAATTTTTTTTGTTTGAGTCTTCATAGTTTCTTACTTGAATCTCATCCACAAATATTTTAATATTCTAATTCTTGATATAAATTCATTCTTAAATCATTTCATAAGAAAAAAAAAAGTCAATACATCAAATATTGATCTGAAATGGAACCATTCATTTTCTTATTTATCAAGATCAACATCTCAAAGATTTTCAATATTTCAAGATTTCGAAATTATGATCTCATTTTCTGTAAAAATTAATGTTCAATACCTCATAACTAGATCAAAATCAAATCTATCTCTTGTGAATAGAAGAAAATCAATGTCTCTATTCTTGCATAAGAACTTCATTCATCATCATTATTTATTTTTTTATTTTATTTATTTCAAAATATTAATTACTCTTAATTTCAACCCATCATAAGATAGGAAAACATACTTCTATGAATCATTTGATGACATCCTAATCAATCAAAATTCAAAAATATTTTCTCTTATTCGTACTTTCAAAGGTTGAAGATTTATCATTTCAATCTCATTCTCGAACTTTTGATATTTTAATTCTCGATACAACTTCATCATTAAGTCATTTCATAAAGATCAATATCACTAATGTTGATTAGAATTAATATCACTAGTTCTAGTCATCGAAATTTTCTGACTCAAACCCTCAAACTCTTAAATATTCTAATTCTTGAAGTAAATTTTATCATTAAGTCATTCCATAATAAAAATCAATAACTCAAAAATTGATCTAAATCAAAATTATATTTTTCTTATAATCAAAATCAATATCTTTATTCTAAGTAAGTATATCAATTTTTTTTATCTAAACATTAATAACTCTTAATTAATCGATTCATTATCAAATTAAATTATAAATAACTCCAATCCATCTTTTATAGAATAATCGTCAATATCAATAGATAACCTCAATCTTTTTTATTCAGTCAGAGAAATAATAATGATCAAAAGAGTCCAAACTTCAAATTTTATTATATCTTGGAGATAAATATTTGAGTATAATAATCTAAGATCAAAATCATTATTCGATAAACAATCTCAAATTCTTCTTAATAAATAAAAAATTATAAAATTTAATTCTAGGATAGAGAAAATTTATCTCTAAATATTCTAAATCTAAAATCAAAAATCAAGGGTCCACTCATCCTAGAATTAGGATGCTAAATATATATATATATTTTTTAGCATAATAGGTGGAAGCACTACTTTTAAAAATCACATTAGAATATTTAAAATAATTTAAAATTTTAAAATATTATTCTTCCTAATATCAATAAATTTTTTGTATCAAATTATATCATCTATCATAATTTTTTGACTCAAAAAATCAACATTCCTCACTTACTCAAAGTAATCCAGATTATCATGCTTCCGCTGCGCACTCTGATCTAACAATCAAAATTTCTTAGCTTCACCAAAAAAATTTTGATCAAATTACTTCTTTACCTTATCAATAGAAAAAAAAATTTTAATTTTAAATTTCAATTGAAGCCAAAAAATTAACCTTCGATTCTCATTCATACCTTTACTGGTATACAATAATCTTGATTAACTCTTGAGTCCAATATCATATTTAAAGCCATCGTATAGATTTATTATAATCAATATGATTCAAATCTTAATTCTCATATCAATTCAATTCGATAATTTTCAAACAAAAAATTCTTATAAGTCAAATTAATGAAGAAAAAAATCTTTCGATGCTCCACTAAATTTGGACATAATCAGAATATATAAGAATTTTAAATTATTATTTTATTTTCTAAAATTTTTATCATCAGGATCTTCAATATCTATCAAATATCCTTTCATAACAATCATACAAGCTTCAAAAAATCAAATCTCCATTTAATAGTAGATTCAATTAGGGACATCGTTAACAAAAGCAAAGGAACTCCATATCAATTCCTAAATACAAAATTTTTAAATTGTAAATTCATATGGATCCCTTAATCTGAAATAAATATAAATCAGATCCTTTGTCTTAATCTAAAGATATCAATTTCTCATTAACAACCTCAACAATAATATCAGAAAATCTCTTGATCAACTTAGATACGAAATCTTTAAATTGAAATTTCATACACATCATGTAGTCTCCAAGAGATATAATAAGATCCATTATTTAGATCTAAGGATGATGATTAAAGATTTTAGTACGATGAATATCCTATAATCTCAAAATCAATTTCATCAATAAGACATAGGTTTCTTTGCAATATCTTCAAATATGCATTCATCCTAATATGCCACTTTATATATAATCCACATATCAAATTCAATTTCGATAAATATTCCAATCAAGCATCATAAAAGATTTTTCTTAGCCCATTCTGGAACAACATTTTATTATCAAATCTTTATCTTACCAATAATAGTCAACTTCTCAACTAGAAGTAATATCATAGTATTATTCTCACATCGAATTTGAACTTACGATTCACTTGAATAACCAATGATCAAATTAATAACCATAATGCACAATAAAATTTTATGTCAATCCTTTTGTGATTACTTTCAATCAAAATATAACTAATCATATCATAATCCATAGATTATCCATCATATTTCAAACTCCATATGTCATAATCTCTTGCGATCCTTTTATACAAAATCTCAATGTTTAATCAAAATTTTTAAATATTTCTCCCACTACAATCATTAAAGATCTACACTATAATGTCCATAGTGTCTATCCACTTATACCCATTCTATATCTGATTCTATGTTTCATAATTCATCCACTTATGCTCTGATACCACTTTAATTGTCACGCCCCCGACCCGAGATTGTGAATCGAGGGTCATGGCAACCACCGCATACTCATAGAAAACTCTTCCTATAAGCATGCAAGACATCTTATCATACTATCCTAAAACAACAGCGGAATAATTAGTCAATAATTTAAATTCAAAATATAACGACCTAAATTTTTTTTTTAATGTTTCAATAAATTCAGCAATGATTCATAGTTCTTACATCAAATTCAATAAGACTTTCAACCGAAAATAAAAGTATAGAGATTCTGCTTCTGATCACTCTTCCATTCATATCTTGTATCATCTTAATTCCTCAACATCTGTAAAAATAGTAAAATAGGAGGAAATGAGCTAGACAGCCCAGTAAGCAATGATCACTTCTCAACAGATTTTATTAGGCATTTAAGTAAATAATCATTTATAGAAAATAAGCATATAAAGTTCATCAATTCGAAATCAATTTTAATTATGCAATATAATTCATGCCAAATTCATTTCTTTTTCGAAAATTCAAGTTTCTTTCGAGATTTCAATTTCTTTTGTTCTTCAATTCTTTTCGTCAACTATGAGCTATGACCATATTTTTTCTGTGGCAGGGTCATAACACCGCGTATCTTCTTGCGGTGAGCTGTGAATCATCTGGCAGTAAAGTCCTTCAGAACCACTGGTCTCTCTGGCGGTTTGTCGCTGGTCTCTCTGGTGACGTAAACCCTCAGGACAAATCAATTACCAACGTATATGCCCCCATTGGCAGGGTCCTTTACATAGTCGGTTGTCAATTCATATTGTTCTTATATCAGAATTCTTCATAAATCATATTTCATATTCTAATTTAGATTACAAAATATATAATCATGTAGTATCGAAATCAATCAATATAATGCATCATGAAATCAATATGTTCAATCATGCTTCATCATAACATTTCAAATAAGATATTTTCATAACAAAATATCATTCATCCAATTCATGCATCGTTTCACAAATCATGTCAAAAAAAATACATTATAATTTGTCGATAAATCTAGAAAAAATGAAACATTACTTACCTCAAACGCATTCCAATAAATCCACATAATTCTATAAATTTTCTTTCAAAATTCTGTTCGTAGATCATATCGCGATATCCCATGATCAAACATCCACAATCCTATACAGAATCAATTTCAATAATTAGAAAGAATACGAATACCATATTTTAACGGTTTAGATTGGATCCGATCATCTAATTTCATCTAATCAAAATCTAATTAAGACCTAAACGATCCAAAGTTTGACTATCAGATCAAATCGGATTTGAAGTGATAGGACCGAGGTTTCTTCATCGATTTCATAAAATCAAGTGGAGAGAGAAAATCAAAGGAGAGAGAATTCATAAGGTACAATTCGAATTGATCAGTTGACACAATCCAATATTACGATTGGTCCAATATCTCGATTGATGAAATCAACATGATCAAATCAAGTCATGGCTAGATCGAAATCATGGATGATCAAATCTAAAGATTCATGATCGGATTAAGGTGGGTGCCAGTACGCTGTCTGACAATCATGGATCAGGATTCTTCATTAGAATCAGATCAGGACTATTAAAAGAAATTTCTTCATTCACTAACCTTTTTAGAGAGAAAATCAATCAAGAGAGAGAATATTTTAGAGAGAGAAAATTTTAGAGAGAGAAAATTCTAGAGAGAGAAAACTCATCTTGGATTCTTCAGACAATATGATTCAACAAATTCGATCGATCAGATCAAATCATACTAAGATTATCATATGGATAATTTAATAAAATTATAGAAATTAAAATCTTAAAAATACCTAATCTGATCAAAGTGGATGTCGGTATACCGTCTGATGATCGCAGATCAAAAATCAATCACTAGGATCATTTAAATTCATCATCATTCTTCTCAAAATTCTAGAAAATCTTAGGAGAGAGAAATAATCTAGAGAGAGGATTCTAGAGAGAGAAAGTAGAGAGAGAAAGTCCAATTCTAGAGAGAGAAAATACTAGTTCAGGCTGAAGAAAGAGAGGGAAGAGAGAGAAACTCTCTTTCTCATATTTTATTATTTATATCATTATTTATTAATTAATTTATTTTATTTTTCTTTCTTCTTTTCTTTCTTTTTTTTTCTTCTTTTTTTTTCTTCACGAAAAAGAGAGGAGAAAATCATATTTATTATTATTATATTATATTTCTTCTTCTTTTTCTTTTTTTTTTTCTTTTTTTTTTCTTTTCTTTTCTCTTTTTTTTTCTTTTTTTTTTCTTTTCTTTTCCTTCTTCTTCTTTTCTTTTTCTTTTTCTTTTTCTTTTCTTTCTTCTTCTTCTTCTTTTCTTCTTCTTCCCGTGGGTTCCTTTTGGCCGAAACAAGGGATCTCACAATCCCCTGTTGGCTGGCCGGCCGACGGTGCAACCGGCGTGGGACGGCCGTCGGTAGAAGGGGGCGACCCATCGACGAGAGGAGGGCCAAACCGATGGTTGGCGGTGACCACCGACATCGAAAATCAAAGAAAAACTGTAAAAAAAATAAAAATTTTCTTTCGCAATAAAATCCGGCGACTCCGATCGCCGACGAGCGTGCACACCGGCACGGGAAGGAAAGAAGAGAAGAGAGGAAGGGGAGGAGGTTTACTTCCGACGCCGGCGAGGCTTTTCCGGCGAGCAATTGGACGGACACAGGGATGGGTCTCCGTGAGGATTTTCCGACGATTGCCACCGTTTTGCCCCGGAATTTCTCGATGAGAGGGAGAGAGGAGGGTTCTCCTCCTTAAATAGAGCCGGAGGGGGCTCTTTCCGACTCCAATTGGGAGCCGGCGAGAGGAGGAAGAAGACTCCCGAAGGGAGTCTTCTCCACTGTTTTTCTTTCTTTTTTTTTTTTGGGCTTTGGTGGGCTGGGATTCTCACTCGGGTTGGGCCCTCACACTTACCTTGGTGGTTGATGAATTTAGCCTCTAAATCATGCTCTCCTTCTTGCACCAAACCACTTGAATTTGCTCATTATGGCCTCCAATCAGATAAAGAAATCTAACAGCATTCGCAATTAGCTTGATATATAGCACGGAAAGGATCCTGTTATCTACTCCCATTTAGGTCCATGACAATCCTAAAGATTCCTTTTATAAGTTGGATACTTGGTGTTTGTGCTGCTATATTTGATTCAGAAATCCATGTGTTGGTGCCTTGGTGGTGGAGTGGGTGTTGCTATTGGACGTAGCTTGCATTGACTTCACTAGCTTTTCCAGAATGTTAGAGATTTAGCCTCATGGGAACCTGTGTTAGGTAAACATACTTGCCCACTTGGCAATTAATCAAGCCCACTAAACTATAATAACTCATCCCACATGCTAAATACCCAAGCCTCGCAATTGGTCATGAATGACATCACCACATATGTGTTCAACCTAATACCATGTCTTTGACTAGCATTAGTGGTGGTAGGGTAGACATGGATTAATTTTTAATGAAAGCCATGTATCCATCCTAGAAATCTCTTTGTGAAGTAGGAATCCCGGGAAACACCAAAGAACTCCCAATCCTGTGGGCACAAAGGTTCCAAAGTACACAATTATCAATATGTTTTCTTAAAAAAAAAAAGTTTGAACATAGGAGAAGACAACTATATAAGATAACATACCTACATATAGATTTGTATTCTATTTGGTCGATTATATATTTTAAATCATCAAGGAGTGATGAATGATTAGTCTCATCTAACCTCCACATGGGCATTTGCTGGTGCTTTGCACCCAACACGTTTTTGTGTGGAAGAAAACTAGTCTAGCAATCATTGAACAAGGGCACCACACTAAATGCTACTTTAAGGCAGCTTTTGTTAACTTATGGTGAGAGGCTATTGAGATATGACAACGTCCATTTGGACGGAGGGAAGAGAATGCCACACGGGGTTTGGCCTTTTTGGAAGTTTTTTTGTGTAAGGTGGCCGAATAGAGTTGGCCGAGCACTATGTTTTTAGCTTATTTTAATTTATTTAATATGAGTGCAAAACAAATGGCGAAATACCTATGATGTCATAGTAGGTTAATGAGCTTCCGTTGGGGCCCTTGTCAAAGCATGCTAGGACAATGAAATGAGAGGTTTCTAGGAAGGGTGCATCTGGGGGAGTTGAATCTCCTCTTCCCAAACCATACAAGTAACACTATTTCTTAATTGAAAAAAACAACAAAATCAACACCACATAAATTCCTTTCAGAACAGCCAAATTCACAATCATTTATTGTAATACCGGTTAAGTCCACTGTGAAGCATAAAATATTCAAATAGAGGATCCGTGTAGCCTGTGGGTTGAAATTTAATTTTAATATTCAAAATAAGATTACTAGGGAAACATAAATATTAAATTTTAGTACTTATAATTGTTAATTGTAGAGCAGAAATCAATTACATTACATGAGAAACTTAAACTACTCCCTTCATTGAGTTTAAGGTTCACTGAATCGAAACCAGAATCTGTGCTAATCGGCAGATGGTATTATATGATGCCGGCTTATATTGTACCATATCGAAATTTATTGATTATTTTTTTTATCAATTTTAAATTGAAGTTGGTAAATAGTTTGTTAGCTTCTCTTATAAGATCCGCAAACTATCTGCACATTTTAATTTTTTACCAACTTAAATTAAAATTGATAATTGGTTTCTCGAATGCACTTAAGTGAAGTTAATAAATCAGTTGCCTATATTAGTTTGAAGTTGGTAAAATAAAAAATAATCCATTTATTTCGAAATGAGACAAGAGTTTCTATCTCAACTAGGGCTTCTAAGCCCCCTCTCTCTCTCCCCTTTCTCTCCCACTCTCTCTCTCCCTTCCTCTTCATCTCCATCTTTCCCTCGAGCTTTTTCTCTCTTTGCTTCTCCCTCTCCCTTTGAATTTGCTGATTGAATTTTTTTTTTGGGATTTTTCAAATTAAGAGGTGCAACCATGTAGGTTCATCCTCGATCAGTATGATTCGGTATGTCTCGAACTGGATAATTTAAAAAAGTATGACAAATTATGATTTAGATGCTATACCTCATAGTATGTGAATTTGATGAAAGAGCTGGTTCAAGATGTACCAACCATTATTATTTTTTCTACATAAAAATTTCAACACAAGTAATAGGTGGTGGATCCTATTAATTATAACAAATGCATGTTGGAAATTCAATTAACAGGTATAGTGGCATCATCTTGCTATCTCTATCCATCTGAAAAAATTACATTAAAGATTATATCCCATCATTATTGCACAAAAAAAAAAAAATTCACTTTTATGAAATGAAATGCATTATTATTTAATATTTCTTGATGTAAAAGACATGTATCACATGTCTTGCATACTTTGGCTTCAAGTCAAAGAATAAGATGTTCAACAACCCTCTCACACCCCAAAATTCATTTTTATTAAATGAAATGCCTTACTATTTAATATTTCTTGATATAGAAAGCATATATCACATGTCTTGCACACTTTGGCTTCAAGTCAAAGAATGAGGTGTCTAACAACCAAGGGAAAAGGAAGAGAAGAAAAGGGGAAGCATAAAGGTCCCTAATCAACTTTGAAACATTAGCTAATCTACCTAAGAGTATGTCTAATATTATAAGATGGGAACTAGCACAGGTTTTAAAGTTAGCTGACAGAAGATTAAAGCAAGCTATGCTATTGTTGGCATTGATTCTCTATTAGGTGAAATAGAGTATATGACATTCCTGACCAGATCGTATGCAAGTATGTGGATTTGCTACTCATGTTAAAAACCAGAAAAAGGATAAAATGATTGATAGCATGCATGTCAATACTTTGAGCTTTAAGGACTTTCACCACTTAAATACAATCTACTTGAAGGACGAGAAGGTAGGTAGTAACTAGGGCTATGAGTCTAACAATTGCAACTACAGACTAGAAAGAAAATAGACTAAAGTAACATAAAAAGGTAAGGTAATTAAAGATAAATACAAAAATAAAGTAAAACTAAAGATAAACAAAATGATAGATGTTTAATTGGCTAGAGATTCTCCTTAATTAGAGTTACACTCCAATATTGATATAATACATTTTAAGGGGTTAGATAAGTGTCAGCTTCTAGTACCAATAACCATCTAGGCCTATCCTCTATGGCTCTCTAGTGACTTTCATGGTTATACTATGGTTTCCACTTTTTCCTATTTCAGCAATCGCTAACATACTTTCCTACATCATAACCATTATCATTGGGCTGAAGGTCTAGTTTACACATCACTAGACTCAGTTTACTTTGGACTCGATGTCTTAGCATCTCTCAGTTTGTACCCTTGTGTTTTCTATGATCATTTGGCCTACCTTGGTTAAATTTCATTATGCGTGTCACATCTTATGTGGCAACTCATTTAAAGTTATTCTTTCCATCTATCAGGTTTATCCACATGGCATCTATCCGAACAATCCCATTAATTGTTGGGATGTGGTGTAAATAACTAGTACCTCCTTTCCATACTATCAAGAATGCCTTAGTTGTCGCCAAAGACTCCACCAACTATTACTTTCGAGATGTTGAACAATTCAAAACTCTACTGACTAGCTATGTCACTATGCACTAGAATCTAACGAAGTTATAGAGTCCACTCAATAGAAAGAGAAAACCTAAGTGCACCCAACAAAAATGAAGTTTTATTACTTTTTTCAATAATCAAAACTAAGTAAAAGAGGTGATGTTTAAAAATTTTAGGATCTTTTACAAGGCTAGAGATATCTAGGCACCCTCAAATTTCGAGAAAAATAAGAAAAACAACTTCTAAGCTATCTAACCTAAGTTAGCTCACGCTCTTGGCCTTCTAAAAGACAATTGGTTCCAACAATGGCCTATCTATCATCGGTTGCCTTCAAATGCTAGCTATCTTCATCAGATGGTTGGATGGTATGAAGGGCTTCTGTTAATTGCCCTAGACTTGAAGTCTATTTCAAAATTAGGCTCCAAACCTTCACATGGTAGGCAGCTAATTAATGTCAGATGCATTTTTGTGCATGGTGCATGATGCACCATCAATTAAGTTTTGGCGGTGCATTGATCAGCATCGATAGGTTCTTGGTTGTTGACGATTTATTCTTGGCTCCAACTTTGATCTTTATCTACGTCAATGTCAAAGTTCCTCGATCATTACTTGCTCCATGAGTGAACTTCTTTGACCAAAATAATAGTAGAATAGATCTGATCTTGGATGAAGACATGTTGTTGTGATGGGATTCAATAGAGGAACATAAAAGCCAGCGGGCAAACTGATCTTGTGTACAAATTAAAGGAAGCCAATTTGAGAATGGTGCACAAATACCAAGATCGTATCTAAAAGTTGTTATGAATCATGATCTAGTGCTGCATGCTCAATACAATATTCAATGGAAGGTGGAGAAACACCTAGAATAGGACAAAGGTAGTATTGACAGGGTTTATGCAACCCTTAGGGTAAGCAGGATGTACTTTTTTTTCTTTTTTTTTGGTAAAATAAGCAGGATGCACTGTATACGCGATGTCCATAAGATGAAGATTGAACAATTGCGATTACAATTAGTCAACCAATCAATCCAATAATTTTTATTATAGTACTATTTTGATAGATTCACTCCAACGTTTTAGTGATGCCCATAAATTGTTTCCTTTACTGAATTGGCAATTATACACCTATACAAGTGTTTCTACACGTGAAAAGTGCATAGAGAGAGCAAAGAGCCAAAGCGAGCAGCCAATCCATTAAAAGACACCTTGCCGTAAGAACACTGCACCTTTACGTGAGTGCACTTCTCCCGTTTCTTTCTCCTAAAAGTAGCAAGAGATCACCTAGAAGAGACGTATGTATAAATGTAGCAGGCTGTCCATGGATCTCTTTAGGATGGGAGATGGAAAGGAGATGAATACTTTCCATTACATAGGACTCCGCGAAAACATGACATGCATTAAAAAAGAATTAGACTTTTGCATGTATAATACAAGTAATGATTAGTATTAAAAGAATCATAAACATAGAGAATTGTATGTCACAGATGGAAGAGTGGTTTTAGATAGGAGTCCAACTACCAGATTTGTTTAATTTAATTTGAATAAAATAGATGGAAGTATGCATATAAACTTGTGGAAAGCGGACGGCATTGTTTTTTTTTCTCTCTTCTCTTTCTGGATTGCAAGGTGGAAAGGAGATGGGCAAACTTTCTTTTCTGAGGGGAAGAGGATGGATCTGTCTAGGTTCAGGATTTCAGATGGACAACTTTTCATCCCTTTCTGCCCTCGTAGCATAAAGACTCGCAACAACTTTAGTATGCGTAAGAAGAGAAGGAAAAGCCAAGCCACAAAAGAAGAGATTCCAAAGCAAACTTCATGAATACCTGCATGTGGTGAGTTCTCTACCAAATAGACTTCAGACTTCAGAATCCCGCTAACTTTATTAATGTGACTGTGCGTTTTGTGAAATGAGCTGAAGTCCATGAGCGTTGACCACAGATTAATCTACGAGAGTGCAGAGATCATGAGTGCAAATTTTAATGCGAAGCAAAGAAAATTTTATGATTTGGCCAGGACTCGGTAGCGAACTAGAAGTTCATTCAATCTCAATCAGAAAAAGATCATCTCAAAGGCAGGATTGTTCACTACTTTAATTTCCACGCTTCACGTGACCAATATCGTCAAATCGTATCCCATCTGCCAATAGTTGCTGGCAAGGAGAGGTAATCTCACCATAACCCGACTTATGTTATGACTTATAATGATTTAGAGCAAGAAGTCAATAAGGCTTAATAAATTAACACCTTTATCCTCTAAATGGGAGGGTGGTATATCATATGATATGTTTAAATATTCAAAATATCTAGTGCACAATCAATATAGAACTAAATAAATATTTATATGGACTCACATATTCTCATGTTTAAACTCCCAGCATTCTTGTCTAATCAAAACATTCAAATCTGACCAAATCCAGTCACAAACATCATGATTGCCTCGTAGTCAGCCCTAAAAGATCTAATGCTACAGTATCCCTTAACACATTTAGATTATGAGCTTGGTCTTGTAACAATCTGAGACATTGTCCGGAGAACCAAGCCAGAAGGCATCATTTGGACACTTAAATAAGATCAAGGAACCTAAAATTAATTATCTTTCTACTAGCTTGTGGTTGAGGTACTAGGTCGTAATATATGGTGTCCCAAAACGGAGAGTGGATAAGATGCCAAAAGGAATGGGGACAGAGGGGAATAGCGTGGAACAAAGTTATCCTCTGGATGGTGTGGACTAGTTATCCCCTCGTGAACCCAATCATTGCTATCCCAGGCGCGCGTGCGACGACAGAGCGGCCGGGCCACGGCGGGATCCCGTTGCTCGCCGCTCGGCCCCCTTGTCCACCATAACCCCAGTCGGCGGGCCCCACACACGAGTTACCGGACCCAACGTTGCGCCCCGCTCGGGTGTACCAATTACTCCGGTGGACCATCATGATCGGACGGCTGTCCTCATCCCACTCGAAGACCCCTTTTCCCACCACTACAGGGAACGACCATCCTACCCAAAACCAATCGCCATGCAAAATTCTATCCAATCAACTCATGGCACGTGGCAATGATGGTCAGTAGTTGGGGGAATTGGGCCCAGAAGCATGTAATCTAGGGCCCACGCAAGACTTTTAGCCGTGGGTTACATCGAGGAAAGCACTTTCGGTGGTTATGGGGACTCCAAATCAATTATAACGCGGACGAGAGGAGATGGTGCGGCTGCTACGTGATATGCTCGATGTAAGATCGCCGAATACTAGTCAATCCTTTTCACTAGATCGCCGGCTATTATTAGTAGCTATCGCTCCTTCTCCTCTCAGATATTCCCGCCCCTTGTTTGTCTCGTGCGAAAGATTATTAACACTCACTATCATTAAATAATACCCTCGCTTTTTCATGTCCCGTCTCCATTCCATTTCTTTTATATTTTATCTTCTCTTGGTGGAAACATAACGTCAGCTGTTGTTGATCCAAAGCTCTCCGTTCCTACGTTCTAAATATATATTTCCTAGCTACTGTCTCTTATATATATCACATCCTTTTGTCTTGGGGTGGCACCGGATGGTATTAAATACATTAAGCTTCAAAGAAAGAGAAAAGATAAAGGAGTGGCGTTTTAAGAAGGGAATGCTGGGAACGGTGAGGTATCTGCTGGGCTCGGCCGGACCCAGCGGCTACGGGTCCAAGTCGACGGCGGAGGACGTCACAGAAGCTTGCCCGGACCTCCGCTCTATTACTGCCGTCATCACCGGTAGAGATCTCGATTCCAATATTGATATATATTCTGTTCTCTAATATTTTGTTGTTCTCTCGGTTTCTTTATTGGAATCTTGGAGTTGGTTTGAAGGGGCGACGTCGGGGATCGGGGCGGAGACGGCGAGGGTGCTGGCGAAGCGCGGGGCGAGGCTGGTGCTGCCGGCGAGGAGCCTCAAGGCGGCGGAGGAGGCCAAGGCTCGGATTGTTGCTGAGTGCCCCGATGCAGAGATCATCGTCCTCCCTCTCGACCTCAGCTCGCTCTCCTCCGTTCGATGCTTCGTCTCACGCTTCCTCGCCCTCCAACTCCCTCTCAACCTCCTCATGTATCACCCTCACCTCTCTCTTTCATATTTCAAAAAAAAAAAAATTCTCATTTTATTTTTTGTTTCTTTTAATATATATATATATAGAAATAATGCGGGAAAGTATTCCTACAAGTTTGCAATATCGGAGGATGGGATCGAGATGACCTTTGCCACCAACTATTTAGGTGAATCACTATAAGTACTCCGTCATAGAAGCTTAACTTTCTCTAGTTCATTTCTTTTTAAAAAAAATAAAAATAAAAATCAATTATATGTTTTATTCAATCTTTTTCAGGGCATTTTTTGTTGACGAAGCTGCTGATGGAAAAGATGGTGGAGACGGCGATGGTGACGGGAATCGATGGCCGCATCGTGAACGTGTCGTCCACCATCCACAGCTGGGTCGCTTCCGGTGACTGCCTCCGTTATCTCGATCTCGTCACCCGCAAGAAGATGTAAGCCTAGTCCCTCCACTACTTCCAAAATAATACTATCGCTCTACCAATATAACATACATGTATTTATGATGTATGTATATGTGTATAGTAACTAATAAAATAACGTAAAATCCACAGCCCATACAATGCAACGAGAGCCTACGCTTTCTCCAAGCTCGCCAACGTCCTCCACACTAAAGAACTCGCCGAACGATTAAAGGTTTGTTTTAATCCCTACCGATGTCTTTTGTGACGTCGGTATTTTTTTTTTTGTTCTACTAACTAATTTTCTTTCATTAATTCCTTCATAAGAAAATGGAAGCTAACGTGACGGCGAACGCCGTCCATCCTGGCATCGTCAGAACTCGGCTCACCCGTGACCACGACGGCTTCATCGCCGGTAAACCCTACCTCTGATTAGAAATACAAAAAGGGAAAATCTCAATTGTTGGATTAATCAAAACTAAAAATATCACCTTGATGGCATGGCAGATCTGCTGTTCTTCCTCGCCTCCAAGCTTCTCAAAACCATCCCCCAGGTTAAACTATGACCCAGACCCCTTCATCATCGTTCCTTTTTTTTTTTTCCTAAAGAAAATTGTTTTATGGGAAAATAAAAGTAAAATAGAGCTAAATATTTCATCGCAGGCTGCAGCGACGACGTGCTACGTAGCGACGCACCCGGGGATGGCGGGGGTGACGGGGAAGTACTTCGCAGACTGCAACGAGGCGACGTCGTCGAAGTTGGCATCCAACGGCGACGAGGCGTCGCATCTGTGGCGCTGGTCGGAAGCCATGACGGCCGAGAAGCCGCCGAAAGATATTGGCTCGGATCGTCCGACACGACACGAGCAACGATGTGACGCATCGGGGACAAAAAGAAGGATGGTGAGGCACACAGAGATATAAAGGCCATCGTAGTAGTAGTAGTAGGCCTGGAGAAGGTTCTGAAGGCCTCGTTGGGTTGGAGACAGCGAAGGGACAGGAGCAGATAAATGCTCTGAGGAACTAAAAGCTTTTTGGTACCAAAATCTTCAGGCTTTTGCCAGAGATTTGGGGCATGTCGGACTCCGTACGTGTAATAGGCTTAACCAGTAACTTCCCCGTCTCTCTCTCTCTCTCTCTCAGGCTAAACATAAATATATTACTATTACTATAGTAAAGGAATACATAAGCTTATATAAAGGGTAGGCAAATATATACAGTGTTTGGTAGTTGGAAGCAATGTATAGTTGTGGAGAAGGTGTTCTTTGTAATTGCATCCATGATAGCGTACTACCATGTGTGGTGGTTTTATTTTTCTCTTTTTTTCCACTATTTTAGGTTAAGAGAGATGCACGCTGTGGGGACCGGATCTAGGCTAGGATCTAGCTAGGTCCACACGGTCTACTTGTTTGATTTATTTTTAGTTATTGATGTAAGTGGAATATTTCTTAGACTTGATGTGGAGAGACATAAAAAATGAAGACTTGGTCATGCTTCAAATCATGGCAGCAGAAAAATGGTAGTATCTGATCAACTCCGGTATCAGGCAAAACGGATCGGAGGATAAGGTAAGGGAGGGAACATAAGAAAATAGAAAAGATTAGAGTAATGCAGCAGGAGACCCACTCAGGCCTACTTTAACTAAGTTATTTCATTAAAGAGGATGTGTATGTTATGTTGATAACTTGGAGATGGAGAATAAATCCTTGTGTGATTTTCGTTAGATTGGTGATCACCCAAGGATGGTTGAGGATACGAACTTTCTTGAAAAGAAATAAAGAGGAAAAATGGATGGTAGTATGAATAATGTGGTTGTGGTGATGGAAAGAAATAATGGTTTGAGATCTAATTTTGTGTATTTAGAGACTATCAATAGTAATGTATGAAGAGATATATTCCTTCACCATCATATCTCTACATTAATAGCTACTTATGAAGAGGTGCATCCTTCAACCATTATATTTTTCTACATTGGTTTTCTATCTCATATACATACTTTTACAATGTTGGGATGCAATAATCCAGATTACATACTCATTATAGTATGATATTGCATCATTTATGTGCATGTCTTCATGTTATACATAAAATGTAAAAGGTAACATTTTTCGGACATGGCTTGAATGCATGCAATCATGAATGTTAAGATATCAAGAGAACAATGAATTAATCATATTTAGTTTACTGATATCCTGGCAGTTTCTTAGTGGTCATGGTTGCTCAAGTATTTTATGTAATACATGATTTGATAAATTATCATAGTTAATACATTTATTCAACGGTGCTCCTGGTGGTAGTTGTTTTGATGCTATCATTTCCTACATAGGGGTGTTGGTTTTCATCACCTCTATTACTAGCGTCAAGGACCACGCCATCCTCCGCTTGGCCCACACAAGAGAAGCATAGGTTAGTTAATAAATCTGGATACTGGCAGAAAGGAATGCAATTTATATTTTGTTTCGTACAAAAATTTTAAGATTTAAAATTCCTCTGAAATCTGGTCTTATGTCCTTTCCTAATTTTGATATCTTCTAAGCATTTCTTATTTTCAAAATTTGAAATTGTAACTTTGGACATAAGTAAGGTTGTGAGGGGACAAAGTTTAATATGTTGAATTTATAGAGAGAAAAAAAAAATCCTCTAATTTAAATAATATTTAACTTAGAGATGTAAACTTGTAAAGCAACTACATATATTAGCAACTGGTTGAAACTATACTAACTAATTAAGATTATTATGCAAAAATCATTAAATTGTACCAAAGAAAGACTAGACTAGAAGAGGCAACAGGAAAATAATGTGGGTCCAATTGCTGAGGTATGTGATCATTACGCTAAGGGCAAAATTACCCTTTTTATGCAAGATGTACCAAGAGCTTATTTCAATGCACTCATGATCACATGGAAGAATGGCCATGTAAGTCCTTAATTACTTGGAGCTTCATAATTCAACTCCAATGGCTATGCTAAGACCAAAAACCTGACCTTTATTGCTTGCTGCATCATAACAATGCCCCACTTGATGCCTAGTTTGGTTGCAAACAAGTTTTCAAAGAGTAGATGCTAGGAGTAAAGTTCAAATAGAGAATTAAAGAAGGTAAACATGAAAATTATGCTATCATAATATAACACCAAAGATGACTAGTCTAATTGCAACCATGTTTTCAAACTGAATCCATCAATTGCTGGGTAAAGTTATATTGGAAAGGACAAAGCATGTGGCATGGCCGCACACGAGTGGTAATCATCTCAAGAACTCAACGGTGCCTCCTGGTGGAAGGGGCTTTTACTGATAGCGCCACACTTTTTCTTTTGTTTTCACTATTCTATCTGGGATATATTTCATTTCTGATATTCCATGTGCGACAAAAAGAAAGGAGATTTATGAATTAAGGCTAGCTTTTAAGGTTTAAACCTTTGAATCTAAATTCCATGAGGGGATAAAATGGTAAAAACATGTAAAACATCTAAGAAAAGGGAGCTAGCAAAATTGTTGAAAAGAATTAGAAAAAATACGAGCATTTGATATGATATATCAAAAGTCATGTTTAGAAGAGTTTAGATCTTCTGCGTATTTGTTTTGCATGACAGGAGAGTTATGCATGGTTAGATAGTTGAAATGTTGCCTATCTCAAAAATGGATGCTTGTTGTCCATCAAATTGCCATGCCAAGCATAGTTGGCATGCTATATGGTGAGATGAGAGATGGGTGATGGATGCTTATTTTGAAGATATCTATAATAATTTAAAATCTCACCTCAAAAAAAGATTAGTTGAGAGGTATTATTGGAGTTTCTTAGCCTTATATAGGTACGTAAAATCATTTCAGCGAATAATCGATGTGAGATTAAATATATGCCCACACAAGTCCTCACATATTCTTCCCATTTAAGTCCTTGTGTTCCCGTCAGATTAAGAGTCTAAATTCATGCATGTGGTCGGCATCAATGAACTCATGCTACAGTATCTCTTAATCGATATGGTTATAGACTGGATTGGTTTTGATACCATTTATAAGAATCTAAGATCTCATCCAATAAAACTAGTCAGAAGATATTATTCAGATTCTTTGATCTAAAATCTTTTTAACGAATAATTGATATAGGACTAAATATATGCTCATATTAGATCTTACAATGTCACCCCTCTAACGATACATAGTCCTCTATAATGCAAAACATGCATCGCAAAGGACAGTAATTACATTCTAGACCATAATTGTTATGAGGAAAAAACAGTGTGTATTCTTATTACACCACTATTTGATAAAATAATTACAATTTCAAGGCTCCAGATATGGTTAAGATATGGAAACCAAAAGAAATAAGAGAGCAAAATTTATTGTCTGCTTTCTTTAGGAAAGTTTTATACCTTCCGTACGTGGAGCTATCTGCTATGTTTTACTCAAATATCTCTCTTGGGACTTCTTGAGCCAGACAAGTGTGCTCACAAATTGTTTAGGCTAGAGAGAACAAGGAGATAAAGTGATGCTTGATTATCGTGCAGAGATGCCTTTCCTACCCGTTAAAGGCACACAGTGCCGTTCTGTTATTTATTCATGGTTGTCAGTTAATGAATGATTTTAAAAACCAGAAAAAAAAATAGTAAATGTTCAAAACATGAAAAGTACTTAAAAACAGTCCAAAATTTGACCAATAAAATCAAATAATCCAAAAATCACCAATAGAATGTACTCAAAATTTGAAATTTAAAACCAGTCCAAAATTTGAAAAAAAAAACCATGAAGAATTGATAAATTATGGGCTAAGTCATCGCTCATGGTCAAGGAAGATCAGCCTCTGATCAGTGGCACAAAATCAAATTTTCAGTGACTATCATGTGAATGAACGGTTAGGATTCCCATGCAAGGAGCAAGGAGTTAGAAACAACATATATGCTTTAAGAGACAGAATAATATAATTAATGGGATAAAAAAGCCTTAAGAGATGCATTCTTTGACATTCTTCTCTTGTGGATTAATTTCTCAAACAATAGAGATTCAGGCAATATCGCTGCATCATTAAAGGCCAAGATGATTTAGTCTTCAGGGCTTATACAATGAAAATAACACTTAGGATTTGTTTACTTGAGGTATGTCACTCATATTACAGGATAATGTAACAATTGCCTCAGAACTAGAATACCTATCATAGGCTATAAAAGCAGCAAATCATGTTTAACACATTGCAAACATTCATAGTCCACATGCCAAAAAGCTCTATCATGCTGCTTAAGCCAATATTGAGTATTTCCACAGAAAAATCTTATTGGACCTCCAAATGTGAAACTACAAGAATGGTACCTTGATGCTTGTGTGTTTGTCAAGGCTATGCTCAAAAAAGATCAATTTGGCATACTGAGAACTCATATGAGACACTACTTTTCAAGTCTCGCCAGCATCACTCCATGTTTGAAACCTCTATTTATCTCTATCTTTAATGAACAAAATTTTCTCTAGAATTATATTTTATATTTCACAATAGAACGTGAGATGTAATTTTTTTTGATGCTTTGTAACTTCAGCACAGAATTTGTAATGTTGCTACTTGTGTTTCAAGATTAGAAGTATCAAGTCAGACTATGACCACCTCTCCTTAAAGTCCCCTTTAGTTTCTTGCTCATGTAGTTTACCTTCATTATGCAAGACAGATGGTATTTACTAATGATGCAACAGTTAGAGGCATTATATAGTTTACCTTCTTTTAGACTTCGAGATTTCAAAAACATCTCTAGCTGGTTGCTTTGTTCCTTTGTATTAACTTTTAGGATATATTTGGTTGAAGAGAGTTGGGTTCTAGAATGAAAATGCAACTAAGTGACTCTCATTTCAGCTATTTGATTGGAGAAAGTTTTATTCCTATTCCAATTTAAAGGGAGAACAGAAATGGCCCGATTCACCCAAAACCTAATCTAGACTCTCCTCTAGTATTCAAATCTTATTTTGATTCTGATTTCAAATCCAATCACGAATCAAATGTGCCAGGAATATAGTTATTTTGATTCCAATTCCAATTCATTTTGATTTCAATTTCGATTCGAATTCTGGTTGTAAACTCAATGCACCCCTGTTGCAGTCCAAAACATTAAACATGGACTAGCATTGACCTGCTATACTACTCAATGCATACATGATTCTTCCTGGCTTGTAAGTCATGACTCGATCACATGTAGGGCTCATGAACTCACCAGATTATTTAATCATCAACTGCATATCATATCTTAGGACATATGAACATGCTGTGCTGATGCTGCGCATCCACTCTATACCAAGGGTGTGAAGCTCGCGGAATGCTGTTTTGATCAAATGGTCCTGTTGTGGGCAGGCTGTGGGGGGACCTCCCTTAATAGTCCCACATCGGGCAACTCTGGTGTGTGCATGTGCTTAAGTAGTGCGGTCCGCCTCTTACCTCGTGAGGCGCCTTTTGCCCAGAGGGGTAGATAGGACAAAACCGTGACCTGTCGATCGCGTGCGGCCCGTAGGGCGGCGCCGTCGGGGAAAGCGGACAATACCTTGCGACGGTGGAGAGGAAAAGGTGTCCGTAACCTTAACACGTGTGCACAACAGTGGCGCGCCAGGTAGGGGTAACCCGCCTCCTGTCGCTCAACACCTGCACCCTCCAAAGTGGGGGGCATCTGTTGTGGGCAGGCTGTGGGGGGACCTCCCTTAATAGTCCCACATCGGGCAACTCTGGTGTGTGCATGTGCTTAAGTAGTGCGGCCCGCCTCTTACCTCGTGAGGTGCCTTTTGCCCAGAGGGGTAGATAGGACAAAATCGTGACCTGTCGATCGCGTGCGGCCCGTAGGGCGGCGCCGTTGGAGAAAGCGGACAATACCTTGCGACGGTGGAGAGGAAAAGGTGTCCGTAACCTTAACACGTGTGCACAACAGGTCCAGTGAGTGTTGGGCCTAGCCCACTCATCATTTAGGAGTTTATTATGTTTGATTGTTGGTTCATTCTCTGTCATCTCTACTGCCTCACAAGGTTAGAGGACAAAAAGTTGAGCAAAGCCAGCAAAAAGATCTTAGAGGTTTCCATTATACACCAATATCAGAATATTTTGAAAAGTAGGCAGTTGATCTTGGTCTGCTGATGACTAGAAAAAGACAAACATTCTCAAGCTCAAACCATGAAGCCAATATTTGGCCAATTATACCTAAACTCAAAGGAGGATGTGAGCACAGGTTATGGAAGAATTCCCACTAGTTATGATAAAGGAATAATTTCTAGAAGATTTTTTATTCTTACTAACTGGAAATTTCTACCTAGGGTTCCAATACGCCAGCTTTAGAATCTCTTAAGAAACTCACTCTTGCACCCATTTCCTTGGTACTTTCTGTTCTAAAGATCTCTACACCCGCACCCACTCTTGTTCTGGGTAACTAATTTCCTTGTTTTAAAAGACCAGAACCAAGTGGAGAACAAGATGTGTGACAAAATATATTAGACAATGTTATGAATGAGAGCAAGTCTAGTGTAAGAAGTGATGCAAAATCAATCACACCGACACCCACACAAATGCAAGCAATGCAGGGATTTTAAACAACATCTCTGTCTTTTACTTCCCTACTTCTTCCTAAAATCACCATGAGTCCATCTCATAGCCATCAAATACCATACCTATTACATTACATAGATAAGCATAACCATCCACCCTTGTCCAGCAACTTAGGGATGAATGATGGATTTTTATGCACCAAATATTCCTATTTTTAGAGTCTAATGCCATTTCAAGTTTTTCTATCCCTTTTCTCACAACTTTTATCCAATTTGATATGTTGAACTTCAGATACTAATATAATAACTAAACAAGATTTATAGTCCATGTTTTGACAATGATGCCCCTTAACTACTAAACTTTGAGTTGGGAGATTCAATTCCAAATAAGTTATCATAATACAAGTGTGCAGAAACAAAAACAGCACGAATCTACAAAAATATGGGAGCAAACAAACAAGGTAACCACCACTTATCATAGAAAGAGAGTACCTTGATACCTCCAAATTCTTTTGTATTACAGTCATATATATGTCATTATTACTTAATGACTGGTACCATTCTGAAAAGATAAAAGGAACGACTCTAAATTTAGAATGGAGATATGGTAGAACATCATCTTATAGAATCTGGAACGACAAAACCCCAATAATAATTTCTTCATTAAACATTTCTAAAATCCTTTAGCAAAAACATTTCTAAAATCCATTTCTTCTCTTACTAGGACCTTGCAGTTTGTAAAGATTGCACAAGGACACCGAAATAAGTTGGTTGCTAGTACAACATGCCAAAAGCTTCAAATGCTAGGGCCATAGAACATTGATATGCTATATGGAAATTTAGGACACACAAGCTCTCTTCATTAACAATCTTACGGACATGGGTTTTTTTTTTTTTTTTGAAAAGCTTACGGACATGATTTTATGAAGAAGAAAAATAACTGGAGAAAACAATAACTGATGACAACATAATCACAGATAGATGTTGGAAATTTCAGCGGTTAGCAGGAATCTTCTAATAATGTATGTAGTATTATATTATGATGTGAGAAAATAGCAATTATACTAAACACTTTGTCAATATAATGAGATTGGATTTACGACTTTGTTAGCCAGATTATAATAGATGAGCATAGAAACATTGATATTTCATTTAAATAAAGAATATCTAAAGCAATTACGTATACTTGTCACATAATAAAAGCGGCAATTGCCTGACCTATTCCATCCTACAAAAACCAAATAGAATCATCAACATCTATTATTTCATTTAAATAAGATCACATAATTCAAATTGACCAACCTTTCCTCCCGAATGGTTACATACTGCAGTGACTCTGCCTCTGATATCCGTCCAGTCTACAACCTGACATCCTGGAATCTCCCAGATATGCACTTTCCCATCTATAGACCCACTGATGAAATATTTCTTGTTGACAGGATTGAATTGAACAGAGGTTACTATATTATGCATCAGGAAAACATAATAAGTTACAAGAACAATAGGATGGAATCCGGCAAACATGCAACCAAGAAAAACATTGAAAAACCATTAAAGATAAGTTCGTATCATAAACCTTATGAGAAAAAACTTTGGGACTGTTGTCACATCCCACTAGTCACAGATTGATAGTTTTGTCCAAAGATGATGAAAGTACATACCAAGTTTTTAAATTCCATGGGACATGAGTATTCGGGTTTTTTTATGAAATAAAATGCTTCATTATCCCACTCTGTCTCAGCAACAGTCTCGGGTATTCATCTCAGTAGGTATCTTTCATCTCTCTCTCCTTCTTCCAAACTATCTTTATTTTTCTTCTTTTATTTTTATTTTTTTTTCCACGTTCTTTTTTTGCCCTTTTCTTTTTCTTTCTCTCGTCCCTACTTTTATTTTTTTTTGTATTTTCCTTCTTTTTTTTTCCTTCTTCCTTTCCTACCTTTTCCTCTCCCTTTGTTTTCTTTTTCCTCTTCTTCTTTTCTTTTACTTTTACTTTTTTTTTTTATTTTTCTTTTCTTTCTTTGTTACCTCTTTTTTCTTATTTGGATGTATTTCAAAGTTCTGACCCATCCTGATTTCATTTTCTCATAAAAATGGGATACAATGAGATAGAGAATGGTTGGGACACTCTCTGTCTTGTCAGGTCTTAAAATTTTAATAGATACTATATAAACACAAGCATGCAGAAGACTATTAGCAGGTTTAGCACTATAAACAAAGAAACAAAATTAAGTTCCATGAACACATATGCAAGTGTAATTCCTTATTCATACAAAAAAAATTACCTTACTCTTTGACCATGAAATATCCAACACATCCCCTTGCCCACTGAATATATGGAGTGGCTTCTTTGATATTCGAAAGGCATTAGGAGTTAACACTACAAAAGCTGAATCTGATGTTGTCCTTATAGTCCTTGGTTTTCCCTTTTTCTCCTTATCATTAGTATTGTTGTGAGTAATATCTCGCCCATGGGCCGAAGACATGGAGAAGCTGAACTGAACTATCCTAGGCTCAATCGTTCATGATCTTGGCAGCATATCTTGCTATCAATTACTTATCTCCTCTTCGGCTGTCAATCTCAACCATCAATTCTAAACTGATCCATACCTCCACCAACTATGTCGATGACCGATTCGAAGTTCTCCAGCCGAACTCAATTCGATCTAGAAGTCTTATGCATCTTTTCAAATTTAAACGATTATGATATGATAGCTGGCCTCGAAGCAGATAAGACAGCAATAACTGTCACATTCTGAGAATCTCGACCCAAAATTTCGTCATATTGTGTCTGAACCGGCTGGGATGGATCAAAAATAATGCCCCTCGAATGATGCTTGACCCTATATGTTGTAGCAAAACATCAATAAATAAAAAATCGAAGAGACAAAGAATAATGCAAACACACAGGATTTACATGGAAAACCCTTAAATCAAGGAAACAACCATGGGCGGAGAAGGATGAAGATTTTCACTATCTTGAATCGTGAAGATTACCGAGTACAAAGGAAAAGAAAATTTTAGAAAAGCACTCACCCCTCCGAGATAACATATCTCACCAAAACAAGTGCACCAAGATATAATCAGAATCGGATTGGATCCGTACTTTACAAGTTTCACCGTTGGGAAGATGCGGTTACCCTTTGAATCCAGCCATCCCGACTAGAGGCAGAATTCAGCGGCAACAAGTATGTAGGGGAGTTAACTCAGAATCATGATTAACTAAAAAGTACATACATGAGTCATCATATTTGGGGATGTCATTTTTAGCTGTTTGTTCACTCTCCATCGTACACCACACTTGCACCATTGCATCTTCCATTGGCTAAATATTGTCCATCAATGCTAAACTTCATGGTTAGAACTGCATCATCATAGGCTTCAATTTCTTACCCTATATAAATTGTAGAGAATTCCTTGGATCGCTTCTTATATGCTCGGACCCTAACTCTTCAAACACTAGCACTTCCATTTTGGACCGAATCAAAAAGATTGAAACTATTCTCTTCCCAATATCTTTTTGCGGTGCAGGCCACCGCTCCCAATCTCCATAACCATCGAATCCTCCTCCTCCTTGTTGTCTTCTCAGAACTATTTGATCTGTTGTCGTCTCTCTACATAACTTGCTAAGTGAAAGATGGTGGACCAAGACTTCTCCTAATCTCATTAATTATTTCTCTCAGGTCCAAGCCAACTTCAGAATTGCTTCTTACATTATTATATCTATCCAAGGCATCCACTGCAAGCATTGTATTGTCGTCTGAACCAGCCATTCTATAATCAAAATTTCTTTCCACGACCTTATTTGCGGGTCTGCATTGGCCCCTTTTGAGTGAGTTGGGCATGCAAGTTCCATTGATCGAATACGAACTGCTCACAAGAACGATCTGATCATCTAAAGTGACTCTACCAATGTATGGTGTAATTTTGCCATCCATTGCAATTTCACCATCCAGACTTGCACAATCTTCATCAGGACAACAAAGCGGCTCCAAATCCATCCATCTCAAGAACTTTGCCCAATGCTCTTGCACATAGCTCAAATCTCTAATAAAAAACTACTACATAGAGTCACTAATACTGATGAAATTCTTATTGAACCAAGAATCTCGATATACTAGACTATTAGAGCGTGAATCAAACAACATTGAAACATCTTCTTTTGAATCAAAGAGCCCATCCTTCTTCTCCTCCTCTTCTCCTCCAACAAAACATCTTTCTATCCTCTTCATTTCGCTCCAAAACAATCTATACAGAGAAAAAGAATCTATCTCAAACTCTATATTTCTTGCCCCTTAAGGAACAAATACCACCATAAATTCTCTACAGAACACTAGTAAAACATTATACAATCAAAAAGGCAAATAAATTACAGTAATTTAAGAATCCAAATATTCTAGTTAAAGCTATATTACAAAAAACAAAAAAAAAAAATCCAATGGGGAAAAAAAAATCTAGGTCGGGTACATTGAGCTTAAAAGAGAAATTATGCAACTAGAAACACGAAAAAAGAAACATGAAAAAAGATGGAAAAAATATAATTTTGCACCAAAAAAATCAAATTAAGCAAAAAGACAATCTTTATGCTTGGGATTCCATCAAAGCGGAGAAAACAGTCTCCAAATCGGAGAAAAAAAATCCTAATTCTCCACAATGATCTCGAAATCCTAATTCTCCACCGCGCCAACAACCACCCACCCCCTCCCTGGCCGGAAAAAAAAACTACTATTGAAGCCAACTAAGCCAGCAAATTCAATAAAATGGAAAGCATTAATTCTTCTGAATAGATTTTAGAAAAAAAATATTTAATGATAAAAATCTTCGCTCCAACCTCTCCCTCTTTCATAATTTTTTTCAAATTTTTCTTTTTATTCGTCCTCTAGGTTTAGCATCAAGGTAATACATGTAGTACTCTTGTTGAACTATGGTTGATGCAAGAAAGGATACGGTGGGCCTAATTTACTTTGGATTTCATGTTTGTTGCAAGTGGTTATCTTATCAAGTCAGATGCCATCTTTTCTTTTTCCTTTTTTTTTTTTTGATTGAATTGGGAGGGAATGAGAGCCCACTTGTTTATTTTATGTAAAAATATTTACAAGATCCAATTTACTGAATGGATCCTTATAGAGGCACCCACACCCCCCTGAGACGGAGACGACAAGACCACGTTACATCCTATTCAGAATGTAATGCTCTTCCTTGCAAATTTGAGTGAAACTTTCACTAGTTCTGTTTCGTCGCCCAGCCCATATTTGTTCTGCTACAACTCCTTTGCCAGGACCCTGATACCTTTCTCCCATTTCCCTCTACAAGTTGACATCCAGCTTTTGAAGAGGCATGCAATTTTTTGATAAGCTACAGTTGGGGCGAATTCTTCGAACCTAGATATTCTCCCATTCCTTTCCTTCCACACCGACGAACACAGTGCAATTACAAGACAATTTGAGGTTGTTCCCTCCATGATTGTGGGAAACCCATTACGCCACTCATTCCATAACTTGTCTGTTGGGTGGATGTCTGGCCAAAACACCACCTCCCAAGATCTTTCCAGTACCACGCGATGCAGCAGGAAGAAAAAAGAAACAAAACAAAAGGAAAAACAATCAAAATACGTGGATCAGCCACAAAAGGGCTCGCCTCCACGGGGCATGCAAACTTCACTATGAAAAGAAAATTTTACAAGAGGAGACCTCACCCTCAACCCTTGTACACCCAATTCTCTCTCACATGAAGTTTTCCTCACAAAAGCTCTCTCTCTCTTGGAGACCCCCCTGAACCCCTGAAGAGCCTGGCGACCGCTGTCCAGGAGCCTCCTGCTCCTTCTCTCACAGTGCCTCACGCCTCTCTCTCTCTCCTCTCGGTTCGTACGGCGGCGAGAAACCAAACCGCTCGTTCTCTGCTGTGTCTCAGGCTTTTTAAAGCCTTAAACATAGGTTAGAGAGTGATTAGGAATCCTTAATCAAGCCAAATCACGTCCCAAGCCGTCCGATCAACACCGGGAGCTCTCTGGACCCTTAGATCGCGCTCCGGTCCACGAAATAGGGCCGTGGACCGCGAGAAACGAGTGGGAAACGTCCACGCGGTCCACAGGCCGCGCCGTGGACCACCCGGTCCACGGTGGACCGGGGATGGGCCAGCAGGCTGCTGGGTCGCGCGTCCCGCACGGGCCTGGGCCTGGGTCGCGCGTCCCGCGCGGGCCTGGGCCTGGGACGCGCGTCCCGCGCGGGCCTGGGTCCCGCGTCCCGCCCGGGCCTGGGTCCCGCGTCCCACGCGAGCCAGCGGGCCTGGGACGCGCGTCCCGCGCGCCGCTGCCGCCCGCCGCCAGTCGCCGGCGGTCCTCCGCCGCCAGTCGCCGGCGGTCCTCCGCCGCCTCGATTCTCGTGCCGACTTCAAAAGCTCGTATCTCCTCCATCCGAGCTCTGATTCAGGTGATCTTGGTCTCGTTGGACTCCGTTTTTCGCCGCGAACCTCGCTGTGGGCTCAATGTGGGCTGAATCTCGAGGCGTCAAATCCTAACAATCTCCACCTCGACTCGATATTCGGCCTCCTCCAAACTCCGAGAGCTTCTGGATCTTCTCGCCCCCATGCCCTGGGGCAATCGCCTGCTGATCATGGATGGGCAAACATGGGAGTCGAGCCAGGCTGCTCGATCCCATCTCCGTCGTATGCTGTGCTCCTCCTGACCTGAGACCTGCTCGGGGCATCATCCTGCGGCAATAGGAATCTTACCTTGCGACGTCGCCTCTCGTCCTCCCGAGTCTCCTGTCTCGTGCCCGATCCGCCTTCTGGAGCTCCACCTCGCTCTGGGCTCCACCTGGCTCCCGATGCTCCACCTCGCACTGGGCTCCCTGCCAGGTAATAATGTCCTCTGCTCCCCTTCTTCCCCTTCAGCACAATCCTATCACCGCGTAGCACCCTCAGGATTCCTCCACCAGCTACCGTCCTGTAGCCTCTCGAATCCAGTCTGCTAAGTGAGATAAGATTCCGCCTGAAATCGGGTATGTATCGGACCTCCCCCAATCTCCTCATTGCACCGTCATGTGTCCTCCAGCTGACCGTCCCAATGCCTCTGATCGCACAGCTCGATCCATTCGGCAGATATACAGTGCTCTCACTGTTCTCCAGGGAGTCAAACTGCTCCTCTCTGCAACACACATGATAGGGGCATGCAGAATCTAATATCCACTGCTGGGAAGAAGTAGATACCTCGTCAGATATCTCCAGGACATCTCCATTTGAATCGCTGCCGGCCGTCGCTACAGCAGCCACCGTCCGATTTTTCAGTTGAGGGCAATCTCTGGCTAGATGCCCCAACTCCTCACACCGGTAACACCTGGTTTTGCTCAAGTCCCTCCTGGACTTAGACTGCCCTCGATGCGATCTCCTGTCGCTCCGTCTACCGCCTCCTGCACCTCCAGAAGCTACCAAAGCTGAGCTATCGACACCTGAGCTCGAAGCTGAGTTCTCCCTCCTGAGAACCTCGTTCTGGAGTATCGCCGCGGTGACCTCGTCCATCTTGATAGTGCTCTTCCCCACTAGAAGAGCAGTCACCAAGGACTCGTACGAAGAAGGAAGCGACGCCAGCAAAACCAGTGCCCTAGTCTTCTCCTCAACGTTCTCGCCAACGCTGAGAAGGTCGGTGAGGATCTTCTGGAAGTGGCTCAGATGCTCCTGCACGCTCTGTCCCTCAGTCATCCGCAGTTGGTAAAACTGCCTCCAGAGGAAAAGTGTGTTGGTGAGAGACTTTGCCATGTACAACTCCTCGAGCTTCGACCACAGCACCGTCGGGGAAGTCTCGCTCAGCACATGGATCACCACCTCATCCGCCAGGTACATGCGGATGGTACTCACCGCCTGCATCTGTAGCCGTTTCCAATCCCGCACCTCCATGGTGGTCGGTTTCTCATCGCACAAGAGAGCTTCGATCAACCCCTGTTGGATGAGCACGTCCTTCACCCTTGCCTGCCATAAGGAGAAATTGCTCTTACCATCAAACTTGTTGATCTCCATCCTGATTGTTCCTGTTTTCTCCATCTTCAGTCTTGCTCACCACCACTGCAATCTGCGTCCTTGTACCGCCTTGCTCTGATACCACTTGTTGGGTGGATGTCTGGCCAAAACACCACCTCCCAAGATCTTTCCAGTACCACGCGATGCAGCAGGAAGAAAGAAGAAACAAAACAAAAGGAAAAACAATCAAAATACGTGGATCAGCCACAAAAGGGCTCGCCTCCACGGGGCATGCAAACTTCACTATGAAAAGAAAATTTTACAAGAGGAGACCTCACCCTCAACCCTTGTACACCCAATTCTCTCTCACATGAAGTTTTCCTCACAAAAGCTCTCTCTCTCTTGGAGACCCCCCTGAACCCCTGAAGAGCCTGGCGACCGCTGTCCAGGAGCCTCCTGCTCCTTCTCTCACAGCGCCTCACGCCTCTCTCTCTCTCCTCTCGGTTCGTACGGCGGCGAGAAACCAAACCGCTCGTTCTCTGCTGTGTCTCAGGCTTTTTAAAGCCTTAAACATAGGTTAGAGAGTGATTAGGAATCCTTAATCAAGCCAAATCACGTCCCAAGCCGTCCGATCAACACCGGGAGCTTTCTGGACCCTTAGATCGCGCTCCGGTCCACGGAATAGGGCCGTGGACCGCGAGAAACGAGTGGGAAACGTCCACGCGGTCCACAGGCCGCGCCGTGGACCACCCGGTCCACGGTGGACCGGGGATGGGCCAGCAGGCTGCTGGGTCGCGCGTCCCGCACGGGCCTGGGCCTGGGTCGCGCGTCCCGCGCGGGCCTGGGCCTGGGACGCGCGTCCCGCGCGGGCCTGGGTCCCGCGTCCCGCCCGGGCCTGGGTCCCGCGTCCCACGCGGGCCAGCGGGCCTGGGACGCGCGTCCCGCGCGCCGCTGCCGCCCGCCGCCAGTCGCCGGCGGTCCTCCGCCGCCTCGATTCTCGTGCCGACTTCAAAAGCTCGTATCTCCTCCATCCGAGCTCTGATTCAGGTGATCTTGGTCTCGTTGGACTCCGTTTTTCGCCGCGAACCTCGCTGTGGGCTCAATGTGGGCTGAATCTCGAGGCGTCAAATCCTAACATTGTCCATACTTTGAGGGGGAGTGGGATGGTGGCATCTTGATGCATACGTGCTCCCAAATTTCTTTGGTGTAATGATACTTGAGAAGCAAATGACTTACAGATTCTTATTCATCCCAATAAAGCGGACAGAATGATGGAGCTTTCATTTTCTTGTCCTTCAAATTATCCGTTGTTAATATTTTGTTACAGAGGGCTCACCAGTTGAAGATTTTCGCCATTTCAGGTATGGGGAGACTTCAGATGTGTGCGTGTCTTGAAACTATCCCTCCATGTAAACGGAAGAAGTAGCGTCTCCTCACAGTGAAGAGTTTGCTCTCGTGCCATTTCCATTCCACCTTATCATTCACATTTGTACTTGTTATCCCTCTTAGAATTATTTCTAGCTGTCAAAATTCCGTCTCCTATGATATTTAAGGTTTCTTTGAATAGCTTAATTTATTTTATCTTGTGTTTCTGATGCTTTTGCAACTGTGATAATTGAGCAGTTGGATAGTAAATATAAAACTGGAAGTATAATACTCGGTTTTAATAAACTAGCCCATCGGTTTTGGCCCACCAAGCCCATATGAAAAAAAAAAAAAAAATTGGAACGAAGACTTCCAACGAGAGACTTCTTCTTCCTTGTACCCAATTAGGATATGATTTCCTATGGCAAATAAGAATCCTAAGAAGAGCCTTATAAAATCTCTCTTTCTTCCTCCATGACCAGCCACGACGAGCACCAATTTCTTCCTCTTCTTTCTCTTGAATTCTTCCATTGAAGCCGCCGACGTCCTCATTGTGTTTGCCTCAAATCCTCACCAGAGTAGGAGGTAAGCCCTGATTCTCCTTCCTCTCTTCTTTCTCCTCCTCATAACATCGCGCATCCCCGCCGGCCGTCGGATTCATCAAAAATCCTATAAAAACAAAAACTCTATTTTTTTCCTGTTTGATCGAACTTTGTTCTCCCTTTTTCGATCATCGGTGCCGTTGTTTGTAGTGTCTCACCCCTAGTTCTGGACCCCCACCTCTCTACCTATCTTCTTCAAAGGCCATGGCTGCTAGTGATCGGTCAATGATCAGAAAAAATGCAAAGAAAGAGGGCGGTCCCCTATTTTTTCGATTATTTTCTAATTTCTCACCAATCAAACCTCACCGTTGGCCATCTCTGACTCCACCACCGTCGGTCGCTGCTGTCGAACCACCGGCCATGCTGCCGCACCTCATCGAACTATGAGCAACCTCCGTCATATCCTCTCCTGTTCGGCCAAAGAAGAGAAGAGAAAGAAGAAAAGAAGAAGAGAAGAAAAAGAAAAAAAGAAAAAAAGTGAGAATCGAAAAAAAGAAAAAAAGTGAGAGGATTCTCTCTCTCTCTCTTAAAATCCCTTTAGGATTTTCTCTCTCTTTCTCTCTCTAAAATTTCTCTCTACTTTTTTCTCTCTCTAAGAAAGATCTATAGACCTTGTATTGAACCATCTTTCTTCTTTTAGGGACCCATGCCTCAGTGAGATGACTCCTAATCAATTTAGTGTCCGAGTGATTTATCAGACTAATCATCCAGTCAACCATTTTTTTTATTATTTAATTTTATTGAATATATAGAATAAAAATTGATCATATTTTAATATTTTAAATAGGGTTACCTAATTCATTTAAGGAAGACTAAAGCTCTATGACGGTCGAGGTAAATGGATCTTACGCTCCTTATTTATTTTTAAATAATCATATTTTTCATGCAAAAAATTATTATTGATGAAATCATATTTTTCATAAAATAAAGATCAGTATATGTGATATAAAAAAGTATATTTTCTTATGAACATTGATTCTATGAATGTGTTTTATGAAAATAGCATGATTGTAAAGTACGAATTTTATTATTTTTCTATCTATGTATATGTATGTTTTAAGAAAAAGATATAAGGATTTCAAAGGCTCTCGATAGCTATAAACGAATTCCTTCGAAAAAGTCGACATTCGGAGCTAGCATCCATATGAAACATGGCCCCGTCAACAGATATAAAGTTGGTACATAAAATAAAAACTCTGTCGATTAAGAATTATGATCTTGTCACGGGTATAATAGTGACCTTAGCATGAATATCTATGAGCAATATTTTGAAACATGACAAGAATGATTTATGATTCATAATTATAAAATATACATGATTTATACATGCATAATGAATTTATAAATTATTTTATTTTATGCTCTATGAAATATTTATTTTTATAATATTTATTACTTTCTAAATATTTCATTATCATGAAAAATAAAACTTATGCTTGATCTGGTAACGAAGTGCAAGTTCTACTTACTGGGCTAGTGTAGCTCATATTCTTTTTATTTTTTTTTTTATACAGAGTAATAAGGCTAGGACCGACGAAGAAAATCTAGGCTTGGAGATCTGTGAAGCAAGCTTGAAAATTTTATACTAGAAGTTTAGTTTATTTTATGATCTTGGACTTATAGTTATTTATTTATGAATCTTGAGACTTGGGTTGATATTTGCTTTTAGATTTAGATGCTCAGAATTAATTTTAATTTAATTAAAAATTTAAATTAAACTTTATTATTACTTTTATTTATGATGCATCTGTTATTATATTTAAGAAGATGAATGTTGGCTTATTATCATAGGCTGTATCCTTTGATGGTATAGTCGTGTTATATCCTAGATTTGGGATGTGATATTTTATGGTATCAGAGCTATAGGTTTGATCATGGGTAGAATTTAAAATCTAGCAGTAGCTAGTTAGGTCACGTATAATTAGATTTTGATTTGATGGAATAAAGAAGGATAAATTTTATTGACTATACTACTGTCTTGTTATAGAAATGCAATAATATTAAATTTTGAATAAAAAATGATGAGCGACAGAGAGGACGAAATCTTGGTAAATATGGCTGCTAGGATAAGAGGAGCAAGAATGACGTTGCGGGGAGTTGCCAACCAACTGATTGAGCGGGCTCCTAATACACCGGCTACTCAGGCAAACATTGCTGGAGTATTTCAGGTGGTGGCCTAGCTTATCCAGCAGCAGCAAGAGACACAAGTTGCTCCTCAACCTATATCATCTATGAAGTCATACTATGAGAGATTCAAAAGGCTCAACCCACCACTATTTGAAGGTGGACCTGATCTTTTGGTTGCAGAGACATGGCTTCGAGAGATAGAGAAGATGTTCGATGCCCTATAGTATCTTGAGAACATAAAGATCAGATTAGCCGTGCCTATGTTGAAAGGGAACGTTGAGTTTTAGTGGACTGCAATAAAAGCTGCCTATGGGAATTCTGATGACTAGTTGATTTGGAAGAAATTCAAAGAGATGTTTTATGATCAGTACTTTTCTAAGACAATGTGATTGATAAAAGAGAATGAGTTTCTGGATTTGAAGTAAAAGGATGACATGATAGTACTAGAATATGCCAATAAATTTAACGAACTAGGCCACTTCTGCCCCTAGCTGATGGAGTTCGAAAGGAGCAAAACCAACAGATTTGAACAAGGTCTAAGATATGGAATTCGGTCTCTCTGTCTTCTCATATTTTCAATGACTATAAGGACGTACTGGAAAGAGCTTTGAAGGTGGAGTCAGAATTAAAAAGATCAGATCTAGAAAGAGGAGATAGAAAGAGGCCAAGATTAGTAGAAAATTCAAAAGATCAGCAGAAAATTCTCAAAAATAATAATTCTGATAAGAAAAAAGAATCTACATCCTGTTCATACTGTGACAAAAATCATAACGGACTTTGTCTCAAAAAGATAGGAGCATGCTTCTCATGTGACAAGAAAGGACATATGGTTCTTAATTGTCCAAATAAGAAAAAAGATGACTCCAGACCTACTAGACCAGTTGACTAAAAATAGAAAGAAAATGCATAAGTGTTCGCTTTAACCCAACAGGAGGCCAATGCAAGTGATTAAGTGGTAATAGGTACTATCTCAGTCAATTCCATAGGTGCTCGTGTGCTATTTTATTCCAGTTCTTCTTACTCTTTTATATCTCTCAAGTTTGCTACTTCTTTAAATTGTATGCCTGATGAATTAATTGAGCCGTTATATGTCACACACCTCTTAAGAACATTACTGTTACTAACATTATTTTTAAGAATTGCATAATCCAAATAGGAAAAAAAGAATTAGCAGCAAATCTGATTCAATTAAATATGCATGATTTTGACATTATTCTTGGGATGAACTGGTTATCCTCGTACCATATCTATATTTATTATTTTAAAAAAAGAGTAGTATTTTAAATTTCGGATGAGCCGCAGTTCTTCTTTCAAGGTGAAGCTCATAATGCGGAACCCAAACAGTTTAAGCCTTCTTCAAGTATCATCTCAGTTATGAATGTACGGAAGGCTTTAAGGAAAGGATGCTAGATATTTTTGACCTATGTAGTGGATGCCCAAAAGGAGAAGATAGAGTTGGACGATATTTCAATTGTCAAAAATTTTTTTGATGTCTTTCTAGATGAGCGACCTAAGCTGCCTCCAGATCGTGAGGTTGAATTTAAAATTAATATCACATCGGGGATCAGACTATATCAAAACCTCCTTATCAGATGGCTCTTATGGAATTACGTGAACTAAAGGTTCAACTACAAAAATTTTAGGATAAGAAGTTTATCCGGCCAAGTACATCATCATGGGGAGCTCCTGTGTTATTTATGAAAAAGAAGGATGGGAGCATGCAATTATGCATTGACTATCAAGAGCTGAATAAAGTAACTATGAAGAATAAATATCCTCTTCCTCTAATAGATGACTTATTTGATCAACTATAAGGTGCTCAAGTCTTCTCCAAAATTGATCTATGATCAGATTATTATTAACTAAGAATTAGAGATGAAGATGTGCCTAAGACTGCATTCAGAACTAGGTATGGCTATTATGAATTTTTAGTAATATCTTTTGGACTAACTAATGCATCGATTGCTTTTATGGATATGATGAACAGGATCTTCAAGCCGTATCTGGATCAATTTATTATTATTTTTATTGATGATATTCTAGTTTATTCTAAAAATAAAGAGGAATATAAGAGATACTTATGGATTGTGCTACAAACCTTGAGGAAAGAGAAGCTCTTTGCCAAGCTCAGTAAGTGTGAGTTCTGGTTGGACAGTGTCGTCTTCCTCGATCATATAATATCTAAGGAAGAAATCTCAGTTGATCCAAAGAAGATAGAAGCTATGGTGAATTGGTCTCACCCAACTAATGTGACTGAAGTTAGAAGCTTCTTAGTTATGACTGGTTATTATAGAAGATTCATCGAGAGATTTTCTTAAATTGTACTTCTTCTAACCTGCTTGACCTAGAAACGGATAAAATTTGAATGGAGTAATGAATGTAAGTAGAGTTTTCAGGATTTGAAGCAATGATTGATATCTGTCCTAGTTCTTACTTTACCTTCTAGTAATGGAGGATTTGTCATTTATAGCGATGCTTCCAAGAAGGGGTTAGGCTGTGTATTGATGCAGAATGATAAGGTGGTAGTCTATGCTGCTCGACAATTGAAATCCTATGAGCAGAACTATCCGACACACGATTTGGAGTTGGTAGCTATAATATTTGCCTAGAAGATTTGGCGACATTATTTATATGGGAAATCATGTAAAATTTTTATTGACCATAAGAGCTTAAAGTACTTATTTACTAAAAAAGAGCTGAATATGAGGCAAAGAAGGTGGCTTAAACAATTAAAGGATGATGATCTAAATATTAAATATCATCCTAGAAAAGTCAATGTGGTGGCAGATGCACTTAGTAGAAAATCCACAGCAAATGTGATGGCCTTTCTTTCTACTCAACGACAAATTCTGAAGGATCTTGAAGATTTGCGAATTAAAGTGATCAGTACTGATGTTAAGAATATATTAACCAATTTAATGGTACAACCAGCATTGATTGAATGGATAAAAGTGGCCCAACAGAATGATATTCATTTATATCAGTTCAAAAAACATATGGAGAAAGGGTTGCGACCTGAGCTTAAAATTCATTCAGATGGTACTCTATATTTTGGGAACAGATTATGTATACCTAGAGATCCCGAACTGAAAAAGAAAATTTTGGAGGAAGCTTATAAATCTCGCTTCTCCATTCATCCTGGCAGTACAAAGATGTACAGAGATTTCAAATAATATTTTTGGTGGAACGAAATAAAGTAGGAGATAGCTCAATTTGTATCTCGATGCTTGGTATGCCAGCAAGTGAAGGCCGAACATCAAAGACCTGCTGGTTTGCTAAAATCATTGGAGATACTAGAATGAAAATGAGAGCATATTATAATGGATTTCATCATAGGGCTTCCAAGGATAGTGAGGAAGAATGATGCAGTGTGGGTGATTGTTGATCGACTTACTAAATCAGTCTACTTTTTATTCTTTTGAGTTCGTACTCTACTTGATAAGTTAACACGGATGTACATTGATGGAATAGTGCATCTGCATGGTATTTCGGTAAGCATTGTGTTTGATCGAGATCCACGATTCGTATTCAGATTTTGAAAAAATTTTCAAGATGCGATGGAGACCGAATTGAGGCTTAGTACTGCATTCCATCCTCAGATCGATGGCCAATCTAAAAGAATAATCTAAACTCTTGAGGATATATTGAGAGCTTGTGCTTTTGATTTTGGAGGACATTGGGATGATCATGTGACTCTAATAGAATTTGTTTATCTCAACAGTTTTCATTCTAGTATCAAGATGGCACCCTATGAAGCCTTATATAGAAGAAAGTGTAGATTTTCTTTGCATTGGGATGACATTGGTGAAAAGAAATTATTGGGTCCTGAGTTAGTTCAAGATATTTGAAAGAAAATTTATCTGATCAAGGGAAGACTCAAGGCAGCACAGGATAGACACAAGAGTTGGACTGATAGAAAGAGGAGAGAATTGAAATTTCAAGTCGGTGATTATGTTTTTTTAAAAGTATCACCTACGAAGGGTATCATGAGGTTTGGGAGGCATAGCAAGTTAAGTCTGCACTATATTGGACCTTTTGAAGTTTTGAGCAGAGTAGGAGATGTTGCTTACAAACTAGCTTTACCATCAGAATTATCCAAAGTGCACAATGTCTTTCATGTTTCATTGCGGAGGAAGTTTGTACTTGATTCGAATAATATGGTAAAGTATGAGTCATTGCAAGTTCATGAAGACTTAACCTATGAAGAGTTTCTCCTTCGAATTATTGATTGAAAAGAGCAAGTCCTAAGGCGACGCATAATTCCATATGTGAAGATTTATTGGAGCAATCATGAAGAGAGAGAGGCTACTTGGGAGCTTGAAGATGATATGAAGTCAACATATCCTCACTTATTTGATAATGAAGGTATGCTAAGTTTTGAGGATGAAATCTTTTTTTAAGGGGGATAGAATGTAATATCCAGTTCTTATAAACTAACCCACCGATTTTGGCCCACCAAGCCCAAATAAAAAAAAAAGGATTTGGAACGAAGACTCCCAATGGGAGTCTTCTTCTTCCCCGTGCCTGATTAGGATAGGATTTCCTAAGGCAAATAAGAATCCTAGGAATAGCCCTATAAAACTTATCTTTCCTTCTTTATGGTTGGCCATGACAAGCACCAATTTCTCCCTCTTCTTTCTCTCGAATTCTCCCGTTGAAGCCATCGATGTCTTCTTTGTATTTGCCTCAAATCCTTACCAAAGACCTAACTAGAGTCGGAGGTAAGCCCCAGCCCTCCTTCCTCTCTTCCTTTTCCTCCTTCCCATGGCATCGCGCATCCCCGCCGACCGTTGGGTTGGTCAGAAATCCCATAAAAACAAAAAATTTTATTTTTTTTCCAGTTTGATTGAACTTTGTTCTCTTTTTTTCGGCCATTGGCGCCGTCGTTTGCAGCATCTCATCCCTAAGTCTGGACCTCCATCTCTCTACCTTTCTTCTCTGAAGGTCATGGCCGTCGGTGATCAGCCAATGATTGGAGAAAATTCAAAGAAAGGGGGCGGTCCCCTATTTTTTCGATTATTTTCTAATTTCTCACTGGCCGAACCTCGCCGTTGGCCATCTCTGGCTCCACCGCCATCGGTCGTTGCTATCGGACCACCGACCGTGCTGTCGCACTCCATTGGACTACAAGCAACCTCCCTCGTATCCTCTCCTATTCGGCCAAAGAAGAGAAAAGAAAGAAGAAAAGAAGAAGAGAAGAAAAAGAAAAAAGGGAAAAAGAGAGAGGATTTTCTCTCTCTCTCTTTCTCGCTGTCTCTCTTAAAGTTCCTCTAGAATTTTCTCTCTCTTTCTCTCTCCTCCTTTCTCCTTTTAAGAAAGATCTATAGATCTTGTATCGGGCCATCCTTTTCTCTTTTAGAGATCCATGTTGACCTCAATGAGATGACTCCTAATCGATTTAGTATTTGGATGGTTTATCAGACTGGTCATCCAGTCAACCACTTTTTTTTTATTATTTAATTTTATTGAATATATAAAATAAAAATTGATCATGATTTAATATTTTAAATAGAGTTACCTGATTCATTTAAGGAAGACTAAAGCTGTAGGATGGTCGAGGTAAGCGGATCTTACGCTTTTTATTTATTTTTAAATAATCATATTTTTTATGCAAAGAATTATTGTTGATGAAATCATATTTTTTATAAAATAAGGATCAACATATGTAATATGAAAAAGCATATTTTATTATGAGCATTGATTTCATAAATGAGTTTTATGAAACTAGCATGATTATAAAATATAAATTTTATTATTTTTTATCTATGTATATATATGTTTTAAGAAAAAGATATAAGGATTTCAAAAGCTCTCGATAGCTATGAACGAATCTCCTTGGAAAGATCGACATTCGGAGCTGGCATCCATATAAAACATAACCCCATCAACGGATATAAAGTTGGCATACAAAATAAGAGCTCTGTCGATTAAGAAACATGACTCTATCACGGGTATAATAGTGTCCTTAGCATGAATATCTGTGAGCAATATTTTGAAACATAATACGAATATATGAAAAGAATGATTTATGATTTCTGATTGTGAAATATACATGATTTATGCATGTATGATGGGTTTATAATTTATTTTATTATATATTCTATGAAATATTTATTTTTATAATATTTGTTACCTTCTAAATATTGTATTATCATGAAAAGTAAAACTTGATCCGATAAAGAAGTGCAAATTTTACTTATTGGGCTAGTGTAGCTCATATTTTTTTTTTTTTTTTTTTTGTACAGAGTAATAAGGTTAGGACCGACGAAGAGAATCCAAGCTTGGGGATCTGCGAAGCAAGTTTGAAAATTTTATACTAGAAGTTTCGTTTATTTTATGATCATGGACTTGTAGTTATTTATTTATGAATCTTGAGACTTGGATTGATATTTGTTTTTGGATTTAGATGCTCTAAACTAATTTTGATTTAATTAAGAATTTGAATTAAATTTTATTATTATTTTTGTTTATGATGCATCTGTTATTATATTTAAGAAGATGAATGTTGGCTTCGTATTATTATGGGTTATATCCCTTGATAGTATGACCGTATTATATCCAAAATTTGAAATGTGATAGAAAATAGTCTCTGAGATGCCCATTTCCTATATAGTGATCATGCCACAGGGATATATATGTTCTTGACATTTCCACAAATGAACTTAATTTTCTGACCAAATAACTGTCTGACCTTTAAAGCACTTCTCCGTACTGCTGAAGCATATTTAACTTCCCTCTTGCTGGATAAGGGTGTTGAGTTTTGATAGCGGATTTTACTGATTAATATGCCAGCTCCAAGGACATTCGGGTTGTTACACTAATTTCCACCAACGCTTGATTGGGAGACATTGCTTGAATTCCTTGAGATTGATCACGCCCAAGCCTTCTAACCTTTTTGGACAGCAAAACTTGTACCAGCTCACTAGACAATGCCTGCCCATGTAATCCCTGTTCCCCTCCATAGGAGACTTCTGTGCCTTCTATCTATGCTATATATGATCTCTTGCGACAGTAAAAATATTCACATCTAGTATGTGGGAAATGTGGATAAATAAGCATTCATCAGTGTCAACCGACACCCCATAGACAGCATTCTCTCTTTCCATCTGTTCAATTTCTTTTCTATTTTCTCCACCAGAAGTAGCCAATTTGTTACTCGAAGATTTGAGGAATGAAGACGGAAGGCCAAATGTCTTGTAGGAAAAGCTGAGTAGGAACAGCCCATTTGTTTAGCAAGCATCCTACCTGTTTCTTCACTGAGCCTGATTCCAAGTAGATTACTTTTCTCAAAGTTAATCTTCCATCTCAAGAGCAGCTCGAAGGCATATATTATGAATTTGAGCTTTGATGTGCGTCTTTTGTTGGCATTACAAAGCAGTAATGTATCATCTGTATATCGAAAGCATAGATACTTGTGATATTCTTAGGTCCAATCCCTTCCTAGATTTCCTTTTCCGCAGCCGTCTTCGGTAACCGATCTAGAATATCTGTGATTAGTATAAAAAGAAGTGGGGATAAAGGGTCTCCTTGTTTAAGACCCTTTTCCACCACTATCCAATTTGTAGGTTCCTAATTGATCACAAGGGCAAGTTTGCTGGTTTGAAGAAGCTGTTTTATCCAATTGCACCATCTATCACGAAAGCCTCTAGCCTTCAAACACTCTAAAAGAAAACTCCAATTAATATTGTCGTATGCTTTCTCAAAATCTAGCTTGGGTAAGATCCCTTTCTATTTTGTCTTTGAACAATATGAAATGATCTTCATTGCAGTTGCATAACAGTCGGAAATATGTCTTCTCATAATGAAAGGCAAATTGAGATTCAGATATCAGGTCTTGTATTTGTTGCTTCAAGCAATTTGCTAGAGTCTTTGTAAAAGTTTTTACAATTCCATTTAAAAAACTGATGGGTCTATAATCTTGTACACATAAACTGCCCAATCTTTTAGGTATCAAACTGATGTGTAAGTAGTTTAACCTGCCAATTTCCGTAGAATTTACATACATATCCTAAAAAAATGATAGATGTCATCCTTTATCACCAGCCAAAATTTCTGATAAAAGGTGAATGAAAAGCCCTCAAGCCCTGGGGCTTTATCTTTTTGCATGCTCAAAACCACGGTCCTAATTTCCTCTTCAGTAAATGATCTCTCTAGATCCTCTATTCCCATAGTGTGGAAAGATCGGGACTCCTTTCAAGTTGTAAGTGATGCATTTGCTCGGATCCTAATAGTCTTGTGCAATACTTGAGAAATGCTTCTTTGATTTCCTTGGGCTCGGAGATGGTTCTACCTTCGCTTTCCACCTGAAAAATTGTGTTCCTACTTTTCCTTGCACTGGCTATTAAACGGTAGAACTTCGTGTTCTTATCATCATTCTCTAGCCATTGAATCCTTGATCTTTGCTTCCACAGTATCTTTTCTTGCTTGTGTATATTATTTAACTGTTCTTTCAACTCCCTTCTCTCTTGTTGTTCCTTCTGTAATAGGTTTCTTTTCTCCACCTGTGTGTCTAGGTAGAGAATTCTTTCTTTTATCCTTTCTTTTTTTCCTAATGATGTTGCCATTGTGATCCTTGTTCCATCGTTTCAGCTTTGCTCTCAGAAATTTGCGTTTCCTAACAATGTTAATTACCGAATCTCCAGCTTTAGGAGCTTCATTCCACCATGTGTTAACCAGGTCACCAAAACCCAGAACCATCAACCAAAAATTCTCAAATTTAAACACTTTGCTTCTAAGATGGTTGTTTGTAAATGTTAGGATTTGACGCCTCGAGATTCAGCCCACATTGAGCCCACAGCGAGGTTCGCGGCGAAAAACGGAGTCCAACGAGACCAAGATCACCTGAATCGGAGCTCGGATGGAGGAGATACGAGCTTTTGAAATCGACACGAGAATCGAGGCGGCGGAGGACCGCCGGCGATCGGCGGCGGGCGGTAGCGGCGCGGCCGCATGCGGCGGCGCGCAGGACGCGCGACCCAGGCCCGCGGCCCAGGTGGGCGCGCGGCCCAGCCGGGCGCGTGGCCCAGGCGCGCACAGGCCCGCGCGCGCGGGCCGGCCCAAGCCAGCGGCCTGCTGGCCCCCTTGCCCCGGTCCACCGTGGACCGGATGGTCCACGGCGCGGCCTGTGGACCGCATGGGCGTTTCCCACGCATTTCTTGCGGTCCACGGCACTATTTCGTAGACCGGAGCACGATCCAACGGCCCAGGTGGCTCCCGATCTTGATCCGACGATCTGGAATGCTGATTTGGTTTGTTTAGGACTCTTAAACCTAATTAGATTAGGTTTAAACTCTGTTTAAGCCTTTAAAAAGGCCTGTGACGGAACAGAGGAGTGAGTGGTTGGGTTTTCTCGTCGCCGTACGAACCAGAGGAGAGAGAGGCGTGAGGCTGCTGTGAGAGAAGGAGCAGGGCTCCTGGACAGCGGTCGCCAGGCTCTTCAGGGGTTCAGGGGGGTCTTCAAGAGAGAGAGAGCTTTTGTGAGGGAAACTTCAGATGAGAGAGAATTGGGTGTATAAGGGTTGAGGGTGAGGTCTCCTCTTGTAAAATTTTTTTTTCATAGTGAAGTTTGCATGCCCCGTGGAGGCGAGCCCTTTTGTGGCTGATCCACGTATTTTGATTGTTTTTCCTTTTGTTTTATTTCTTTTTTCTTCCTGCTGCATCGCATGGTACTGAAAGGATCTTGGGAGGTGGTGTCCTAGCCAAACATCCACCCAACAAGTGGTATCAGAGCAAGGCGGTACAAGGACGCAGATTGCAGTAGTGGTGAGCAAGACTGAAGATGGAGAAAATAGGAACAATCAAGATGGAGATCAACAAGTTCGATGGTAAGAGCAATTTCTCTTTGTGGCAGGCAAGGGTAAAGGACGTGCTCATCCAACAGGGGTTGATCAATGCTCTCTTGTGCGATGAGAAGCCGACCACCATGGAGGTGCAGGATTGGAAATGGCTACAGATGCAGGCGGTGAGTACCATCCGCATGTACCTGGCGGATGAGGTGGTGATCCATGTGCTAAGCGAGACTTCCCCGACGGTGCTGTGGTCGAAGCTCAAGGAGTTGTACATGGCGAAGTCTCTCACCAACACTCTTTTCCTCTGGAGGCAGTTTTACCAACTGCGGATGACTGAGGGACAGAGCGTACAGGAGCATCTGAGCCACTTCCAGAAGATCCTCACCGACTTTCTTAGCGTTGGCGAGAACGTTGAGGAGAAGACCAGGGCGCTGGTTTTGCTGGCGTCGCTTCCCCCTTCGTACGAGTCCTTGGTGATTGCTCTTCTAGTAGGGAAGAGCACTATCAAGATGGATGTGGTCACCGCGACGATACTCCAGAATGAGGTTCTCAGGAGGGAGAACCCAGCTTCGAGCTCAGGTGACGGTAGCTCAGCTTTGGTGGCTTCTGGAGGAGCAGGAGGCGGTAGACGGAGCGACAGGAGATCGCAACGAGGGCGGTCTAAGTCCAGGAGGGACTTGAGCAAAATCAGGTGTTACCGGTGTGAGGAGTTGGAGCATCTAGCCAGAGATTGCCCTCAACTGAAAAATCGGACGGTGGCTGCTGTAGCGACGGCCGGCAGCGATTAAGATGGAGATATCCTGGAGATATCTGACGAGGTATCTACTTCTTTCCAGCAGTGGATATTAGATTCTGCATGCCCCTATCATGTGTGTTGCAGAGAGGAGCAGTTTGACTCCCTGGAGAACAGTGAGAGCACTGTATATCTGCCGGATGGATCGAGCTGTGCGATCAGAGGCATTGGGACGGTCAGCTGGAGGACACATGACGATGCAGTGAGGAGATTGAGGGAGGTCCGATACATACCCGATTTCAGGCGGAATCTTATCTCACTTAGTAGACTGGATTCGAGAGGCTACAGGATGGTAGCTGGTGGAGGAATCCTGAGGGTGCTACGTGGCGATAGGATTGTGCTGGAGGGGAAGAAGGGGAGCAGAGGACATTATTACCTGGCAGGGAGCCCAGTGCGAGGTGGAGCTTCGGGAGCCAGGTGGAGCTCCAGGAGGTGGATCGGGCATGAGACAGGAGACTCGGGAGGACGAGAGGCGACGTCGCAAGGTAAAATTTCTATTGCCGCAGGATGATGCCCCGAGCAGGTCTCAGGTCAGGAGGAGCACAGCATACGACGGAGATGGGATCGAGCAGCCTGGCTCGACTCCCATGTTTGCCCATCCATGATCAGCAGGCGATTGTCCCAGGACATGGGGGCGAGGAGATCCAGAAGCTTTCAGAGTTTGGAGGAGGTCGAATATCGAGTCGAGGTGAAGATTGTTAGGATTTGACGCCTCGAGATTTAGCCCACATTGAGCTCACAGCGAGGTTCGCGGCGAAAAACGGAGTCCAACGAGACCAAGATCACCTGAATCGGAGATCGGATGGAGGAGATACGAGCTTTTGAAGTCGGCACGAGAATCGAGGTGGCGGAGGACCGCCGGCGACCGGCGGCGGGCGGCAGCGGTGCGGCCGCAGGCGGCGGCGCGCGGGACGCGCGACCCAGGCCCGCGCGGGATGCGCGACCCAGGCCCGCGGCCGGCCCAGGCCAGCAGCCTGCTGGCCCCCTTGCCCCGGTCCACCGTGGACCGGGTGGTCCACGGCGTGGCCTGTGGACCGCGTGGATGTTTCCCACGCATTTCTCGCGGTCCACGGCACTATTCCGTGGACCGAAGCACGATCCAACGGCCCAGGTGGCTCCCGATCTTGATCCGACGGTCTGGGATGCTGATTTGGCTTGTTTAGGACTCTTAAACCTAATTAGATTAGGTTTAAACTCTGTTTAAGCCTTTAAAAAGGCCTGTGACGAAACAGAGGAGTGAGTGGTTGGATTTTCTCGCCGCCGTACGAACCAGAGGAGAGAGAGGTGTGAGGCTGCTGTGAGAGGAGCAGGGCTCCTGGACAGCGGTCGCCAGGCTCTTCAGGGGTTCAGGGGGGTCTTCAAGAGAGAGAGAGCTTTTGTGAGGGAAACTTCAGATGAGAGAGAATTGGGTGTACAAGGGTTGAGGATGAGGTCTCCTCTTGTAAAATTTCTTTTTTATAGTGAAGTTTGCATACCCCGTGGAGGCGAGCCCTTTTGTGGCTGATCCACGTATTTTGATTGTTTTTTCTTTTCTTTTGTTTCTTCTTTCTTCCTGCTGCATCGCGTGGTACTGAAAGGATCTTGAGAGGTGGTGTCCTAGCCAAACATCCACCCAACAGTAAACTCTAGGAGTAGAGGCCAATGGTCTAAAGGTTTCTTTTGGCTAATGGGTGTAAAGCATTGATAAGGAACCTAGACAACCGCTTGATTGAGACCAGGCATTGATCCAACTTGACCATAATAGGAACTTCTCTATGATTCGATCAAGTATAATGAATATGGTTGAGATTCACGTATGCAAGCTGTAGATCCTCTATTAGTTCGTTGGACTCCTTAGATGCTCTGTCCCATCTACCCGACCCCCTCTGGTCTGTTTGGAACCTTATGACACTAAAATCTCCTATGACCATCCACGGTCCTGCCCCAGTTTTCCTGATTTACATGATCTCTTCAAAGAATTCTTTTTTCCATGTTTCACCGTTGGGACCATTGATGTTAGTTGTTGCCCATTCAAACTTTTCTATGCTCGTCAAGAATTGGAGGTCTATAGTTAAAGAGAATCTTCCATCCTGAGCTAATTTCCCCACTCTCTGATTGGAGTTCCAACATGTGATAATTCCCCCCTGAAGCATCATTTGCAGTTTTTGCATTCCATGCATCAAAATATCTACCACAACTTCTTGCCATGATTTCTTCTGAGATCTCTCATAGTTTAGTCTCCTGTAGACATGCTATCTGGCACTCCGATGGTAAAATGGTATCACGTACTGGTCTTTTTTTTTTTGAGCTTTTCCCAATTCCTCTCACATTCCAAGTCAATATTGTCATTTTAACAGTGAATATGAAAACAAACTATTCCAAAAGTCCTTAAAATTTTCACCCAACCCATCTAGAATAAGAATTCTTTGAACAAAACAATTTAGAAAATCCAGATTTTGCATTCTTTTTCTGGTCAAAAGAACCGAGCACAATAGTTGAACAAGGGAAATTTCAAAATGATCACGGAATTCTCAAGGATCTAGAATGGACTTACAGAGTTGTCCAAATGTTTGAGTAGATGAAGAGTCTTCCGGGAGGAATTTACTTTCAATTGTTTTTATTTTTTTTTTTGGGTCTTCAACATACGATGTAACTACTTGTATAGATCCTTTATAACCTCCGTTGTATGAACAAAGAGGGGCTACTGTGGTGGTCAATAATGAAGATAGAGAGAAGGACCTCGACAAGGGAGGGGCTTCTCTTGAGACCACCGAAGTTGTTGAGGTGGCTTCCCATGAGCATCATGGTGAGGTGGAGAACAGGGCTGCCCTTGGTCATGTTTTGGAAGGGTCTCACGAGTGTGGCGTTCAAGATGGTGTTGGAGATCCAATCTCCCCGATGTTGAGAAAATCTTCATGAAGGCAATTGACTCAGTCAAGAAAGCTACCTTAGAGCTTTTGCTTATTGGATTTGACTCCTAATATGACATAACTATTACTTAGTCATAACTATTACTTAGTCAGATTTAATTCTTTGGATCAGCCACATGTTCTAAATCAATTACGATGAATCTAATTAATTAAAGAATCTTATTTTTGATAAGATTTAGACTGGAAGTTCAACTCTAATTAGGATTAAGTCTTTTGATGGGACAAGACAAGTGCAGATATAAATAGAGGTGGCATGATCTCTTTTCTCCAACTTTCAGAAGGGTGAACGATTCTCATCAATTATCTACATAAGTAGGAGGGTGAGGAGAGAAAAAATCAACTACTTACGAAAAAAAATCAGATGCTCTGCGGGCTATGTGATCATCGAATTGACGAGACGATGGTGCAAAATATGATTTATTTATAATTTTGATTTTTGTATGAATATTGGAGCACGATCCAATATAAAAGTATAAAATTATCTAACATGCGATATCAAAGCCCTGATTCATGCTTCATATTCATGTAAAAAATTTTTCAACAAATTTTGACTTATTTTGAAAAAATTAAAATCGTGATTTTATATTTTTCGGAATTAATTAAGACTTAAGGAAATTAAATTATAGTTTCTTAATTTCTGGAAACTAAAAAAAAATTATTTGGAGTTGACCGCGAAGGATGCCAGCACCATCCGACGAATGGGGCAGCAGCCACGGCTGTGGCCATGTCGGTGGCGTATCGGGCAGTGGCGGCGTAGGGCTGCGGCGGTGGGCTGCGGTGGCGGCGTTCCGTGCAGCGGCCGCGGGAAACGCAGCTTCTGTTATGGTGGTGCGAGATGGTGGGTTTTCCCGCTGTCCTCCGGCGAAGGATGCGGTCCGCCGCCCTCCCTTCTTGCCTCTCCGGCGGCTGGGATGGCAAAGGGCGGCCGTTCGACCGCCCCTTCGGCGCATGGGGAGGCTCGGCATAGGGGTTTTGGGGCTTCGATCAGGAGAAACGGGAAGAGGAAGAGGGTAAGGTTCCAAATGGGTTCGGATTTTGGGTCTAACCTGAAATTCGAAATCCGGTTTAGATCCATTTAGAGAAAAGGGTATTTTTTAATATACCCCTTATCAGGTTTGTATTCTGTAAAAGGCCCTCTTCAGTAACCGATTGAACTGGTTTAGGGACTTTTGTAATTTAGTCCCTAATAAAGTAGTAAATTGCATTAAGATCTCTAGAGTTTTATAGAAAAATCTTTTTCTTTCTGTTATTTACGGTTGAGCCCTTTATTGTTAAGATTTTTGATAAAATTACTGTATCTTATTTATTTTATATTCGATTTATGTGATTTTTGAACCGTTAGACTCGTAATGACTTGAAAAATATTTTAGTTCTGTTCTTATACATGATAGAATATTTAAATAATTTATATATTATTTATTTTATAATTTTATTTATTATCACAATATTCAAGTATGTTTTCGCATAGTCCTATAGGGTCCGGAGCACTCTATGGATCTTGAGTAGCTGAGTTATCGAAGACTAATGATTTTCTTTCTCATTATAGTTTTAGAATTATATAAAGGTTATCTATTACGGTTGACCCAAAGATGACTGTAATTTCATACAAAATTAACAGTAAAAGATTGACTAACTTGAATTGCATAAAGACGGAGAATTCTATAGTCAAAGATGGGAATAACCTTGAATTTTTGTAATCATGTTAGTTAACCGCTAAAAGTGCAACTAATATGATGGATCACAGTTTAAATATGAATTATGTGTACATGCCATAATTATTGTTCTTGCTTACATATTTCATATTATTATTGATTATGATTTTTGTGATTCATGTTTTGGCATTATTTATTATGTTTAAATTTGTGATTAAATTAGTTGTGACACTTATTGTATGCTATGATTTTTGTCCAAAGATATTTTATAGTTGTATAATAAGTGTTATTAGCAGAATTGTATGATGAAATCTGCATCATGATCGTAATTGTATATTTTTTTACTTACAGCTATGACTTCTGTTTCACTCTCATCGCATCTATCTAATATTTTCATACTGAATGGATCGAATTATTTTGATTGGCTCGAGCAGCTTATAATTGTTTTAGGATATCTAGACTTAGATTTGGTCCTTCGTAAGCCTCCACCTGATCCACTTATCCCTACTAGTACTCCTGATCATAAGAAATTATGTGAAAAATAGAAATGTTCTAATAGACTCTCTCATGATTATTAAGAGCTTTATAGTGAGAGATATTAAAGGATCTGATTCTAATAATGAATTGGCCTCTGAGTACTTTTTCTCTGTAGAACAATAGTTTATTATATCAAGCAAAGTCTTAGCTGGTAAGTTAATATCTATGAAATGTGATGGATTTTTAGGAGGGTGAAAGCACATTATGAAAATGCATAATATAGCTAAAAAATTAAATGATTTGGGTATGACAGTATCTAAAAATTTTCTTATCCAGTTTGTTCTCAATTCTCTTCCATCCCAGTTTATCCAGTTTAAGATTTATTACAACACACACAAGAAATCATGGTCAATGAATGAATTCATCTCCCAGTGTGTGTAGGAGGAAGAGAGACTGACATAGGAAGGGGTCTCATTTGTTCATGTGGTTTTATAGGAGCATCCTAAAAGAAAGAAGGCGAAGAAAGAAAATAAAAGATCCAGCAATCCATCAAAGAAAAGTTCTCATAAATTGAAATATTTCTTCTGTAACAAAGACATATCAAGAAGGATTGTGAGAAAAGAAGAAAATTATTCGAAAAGAAAGATATTCTCTTATCACTTATTTATTTCAAAATTAATTTGATTGATGTTCTTTCTAATACCTAGTGGATTGATTTGGATGTTGCAATTCATATTTCTAATTCATTGCAGGGTTTCCTTTCAAGCCAGAAGCCAAATGATGAGAGCGGTGGTATGGGAACCAGATGAAGTCCAAGGTCATTTCAGTTGGGATCTACAGACTTATTACAGACATCGAATTCTAATTAGATCTACATGATATTTTTTTATGTTCCTTCAGTATCTAAAAATTTAATTTCTTTATCAAAATTTGATTTAGAAGATTTTTTATTTACTTTTATAAATTCAAATTTTAAATTAATGAAAAATTTTATTTTAGTCGGTATTGGAACATTATATAATAGATTATATAAATTGAATTTAGATTCTTCTTTTGAACAATCTTTACTTATTTTGAATGTCAATATCAGAATAAAATATGATATTATAAATGAGAGTTCTTCAATGTTGTGGCATAGGTGATTAGGTCACATATCAAAAGAAAAAATGACTAGATTGGTTAAGGAAGGTATTTTATCAAATCTAGATTTTAGTGATTTTGATATGTGTATTGATTGTATTAAAAGAAAATAAATTAAAAGTTATAAAAGGTATGCCATTAAAAATTAAGGACTCTTAGAATTAATACATACTAATATTTATAGCTATTTTACACCATGTTTTGGAGGGCAAAAGTATTTCATCATTTTTTTTAATGATTTCTCATGTTATGGTTATGTTTTCTTGTTGCATAAAAAGTCTGAAGCTTGGGAAGCCTTTAAGATATACAAAGCTGAAGTAGAAAATCAATTGAACAGAAAAATTAAGGTTGTGAGATTTGATAAGGGCGGGAAATACTATGGTAGATATGATGAATTTGATAGTAATCCTAAACCTTTTGCCAAATTTCTTGAATAGCATGGCATTGTAATACAGTACACTATGCTAAAATTTTTTTAATAAAATAGTGTGACTGACAGGCATAATCACACCTTGATAGATATGGTGAGGAGTATGATTGATAATTCCTCATTATCCTTGAATTTGTGTGGAGAAGCTTTGAAAACTGCTATATATATATCTTAAATCAGGTACCTAGTAAGGCCGTTCCTAAAACTCCTTTTGAGTTATAGATGGATAGGAAACTAAGTTTAGGGTATGTACATATTTGGGGTTGTCCTGTAGAGGCTCGACTATATAACCCACAGAAAAAGCAATTAGATCCCAGAACTGTTAGTTATTATTTTATAGGATATCCAAAAGGATCAAAGGATTTTAGATTTTATTATCTATCACACACCATTAGAATTATTGAAAGTGAAATTGCTAGGTTCATTGAGGATGGTAAAAATAGTGGGAGTAGTGAACCACATCATGCAATGTTACAGAAAATAAGAGAATCTCTTTCTATTACAGTAACATCTAAAGATATTCCACATGAACTTGTTTAACATGAAATTATGGAACATCAACAGGTGATTGATACACCACTTCGTGAACAGACTGTTAATGAACCTGATCCGAGTGAAAATAATCACAATAATGATACTGAATCTAGAATATTATGGAGATCTACTAGAATTAGAAGATCGACTATTTTAGATGATTATGTTATTTATTTATAAGAATGTGATTATGATGTTGGGATGAAGGATGATTCAGTCTCATTTAAGGATGTCATGAATAGCGATGATTCTGAACTTTGGTTAGATGCTATGAAAGATGAGATAGAATCCATGATTAAAAATTAAGTCTAAAAATTTATTGAATTGCCTGAAGGATTTAAGCCTATAGATTGTAAATGGATTTTTAAGACCAAACAGAATTTCAAAGGTAATATCAAAAGATATAAGGCTAGACTTGTAGCAAAGGGATTCACTTAGAAAAAAGGCATTGATGATCATGAAATTTTTTCTCCTATTTTTGGAAAGGATTCATTCAAAATCATTATGATATTAATAGCTAATTTTAATTTAGAGCTATATCAAATGAATGTCAAAACTGTATTCTTGAATGAAAATTTAAAGAAAGAGATGTATATGGAACAGCCTGAAGAATTTTTAGTGTAAGAAAATAAAAGAATAGTATGTAAATTAAAAAAATCTATATATAATTTTAAATAAGCTTTCAAACAATGGTACTTAAAGTTTAATCATATCATTGCTTCCTTCAGATTTAAGAAAATATTGCTGATGAATGTATATATCTGAAGGTGAGTGGGAGTAAGTTTATATTTTTGATTCTATATATGAATAATATCTTATTAGCCAGCAGTGATTTGGATCTCTTGCCTGAAACTAAATTTTTTTTTTCTAAATTTTTTGACATGAAAGATATGAAAGACACTCCTTATATTCTTGGTATAGAAATCTATCGTGATAGGAATAAGAGGTTACTTGATTTATCTCAGAAGAATTATATAACTAGGATCCTAAAAAGATTTGGAATGTCAAATTGCTCATTAAGTGAAGTGCCAATTATTAAGGATGATAAATTCAGTAAATTTTAGTATCTCAGGAACGAGATTGAGAGAAATCAGATGAAGGATATACTCTATATATCTACAGTGGGTAGTCTGATGTTTGCTCAACTATGTACTCATCCTGATATCAGTTTTACTTTAGAAATATTTGTTGATATCGGAGTGATCCAGGTATGGACCACTAGAAAGCTATCAAGAAGGTGATGCAGTATCTTCAAAGGACTAAGGACTATATGCTCACTTATAAGATGACTGATTAGTTGGAGGTGATCGATTATTCAGATGCAGATTATGCTAGTTGCCTTGATAATAAGAAGTCTACATCAAGTTACATCTTCCTATTGACTAGTGGAGCAATTTCATGGAGAAGTGCAAAACAATACATTATTACCTGCTCTATTATGGAAGCTGAATATATAAGCTGCTACGAGGCTTCCTCATATGCTCTATGGTTGAAAAAATTTATCTCAAGGCTCAGAGTTATGGATTATATTTGTAAGCTACTGAAAATTTATTATGATAATTCTGCTGCAGTTTCTTTCTCTAATAGTAGCAAGATGACTAATGCAAACAAGCACATTGATGTTAAGTACCTTACTGTGAATGAGAGAATTAGTAGTCATCAGGTGTCTATTGATTTAATTGGTACTATTTGTATGATAGCTGATCCTTTGACAAAATATTTAGTGTCCAAAATTTTCAAAGAGTATGCAAAAATTATGGACATTTGTCATTGAAATATTTAATTTATAATAAACACTTATTTTGCGATCTCTTAATAGTTTGATGACTGCTATTACTTCTGTTTAATTATTGTTTGTATAATTATGGTTGACTTTTGTCAAAATTAAAGTAAATAGAAGTGTCATTCATATGACATAACAGTGGAACTATTATCATAAGTATTATAATTTTTGATAGCCTATGTATTTCAGTATATAAGACTGGATTAAGTGAGAATTATTGATGTCATGATACATAGAAGGGAGTATGTCAATTGAGATGTATAACTGCCATGATCTATATTAATGATTTGTACTTAATCAAAGTATAAAGGATCTTTCAAAGAATAGATAATTGGGCAAATTTTAAAATGAGTGTGCACTCATCGGGTCAATTTTAAAATTTTGATTCAGGACTGTGTGTTTTAAACACTAAAATATTTTATTTTTTAAAAAAAATAAAATATTTTTAAAAAATCAAAGAGTTATTTTTAAGTGATAATATAGACCAAGTGGAAGAATATTGGATTTGACTCTCAATATGATCTTATTATCACTTAGTTAGGTTTCACTCTTTGGATTAGCCACATATCCTGAATTAATATTAGTAAACCTAATTAATTAAAGAGTCCTATTTTTGATAAGACTTAGACTAGAAGTTCAAGTCTAATTAGGATTAAGTCTTTTGATGGGACAAGATAAGTGCAGGTATAAATAGAGATAGCTTGATTCCTTTTCTTCAACTCTCAGGAGGGTGAACGATTCTCATTAATTATCCACATAAAGGAGGAGGGTGAGGAGAGAGAAGATCAGCTGCCGGCAAAGGAAGATCAAATGCTCTGCGGGCTACGTGATCATTGAATTGGCGAGATGATGGCACAAGGTATGATTTATTTATGATTTTGATTTTTGTATGAATATTGGAGCATGATCCAGACATAAAAGTATAAAATTATAGTACATTGCCAGCAAGGAGGAAGAAGAGAGGGACCAAAGCTGAACCCGTGGAGTAGGACGTAACGAAGCCTCTTAGTTCTCTTCCGTGACAACTTCTTCTAGAGTGGGGTAGAGCTTGCAGCTTCTCTTTCTCGGAGGAAGTGGCACATGAGGTTGTGGAAACCTTACTAGAGCTTGAGAGTGCTAAAGCTCTAGTGCAGAACTAATTAGTTGGTTCTAAGCTGATGGTGGTTGTTATCTTCTTGTGTCAATGATGTCGAGTTCATTATGGTTGTGGTCTTACAGGTATTTTAGCTTGTGTAGTTTCTTTGTTGTGTTTTCAGTTAGGGATGTGTCTTTAGGTGCTTGTGTGGCAGCGTGTGAATCCAGGTGTGGCAGTGATCAATGGGAGTAGATATTTTGGTCAGCTAATTGCTTTCTTATTAGATTGGGTTGGTATGAAGTGCTGACTAAACTTTGTTTTCTTCTTATGCCTGCTCTCTGTGTTGGTTTTGATATGTGGTGCTCATGTTATCCTGGTGTTCAATAGGATGTCTATAGCTTTTGAAGATGGTTTGAGTTTAAGGGGTGTGCAGTTTGGTGGGGATCGATGGAGTAGAGGTCTTTGATCAGCTGGTTATGTTTGCTTTGGAGAAGGGTAGAGGGCGGTGGTGCTTAATTTTGATGATCCCCTGATGTTTGTTTTTGGTGTAATAGTATTGTTTAGTTGTTGGCTTTTCTTCCTTAAGTGCTTTGGTTGGAAATTCATTGTCAATTTGGCAAGTGTATGTTTATCTGACAGCATTCCTAGTGCGCTTTTGATTGAGGTGGTCTGAGAAGCATCATGATTATGGTTTCATGGAATGTGAGAGGAACTAGATCTGCAGAAAAGAGGCAAGCTATCAGGGATATAATTGTAGAATCAGCTTGTGACATCATTTTGATACAGGAGTCAAAAATTGTGGCACCTTAGCTGGTTTCTTCAGAGGGCTTAAGAGTAGATGTTTGGTGCTTATTAGACGCCATTGGCTCAGCTGGAGGAATTCTTATTGGATGGAGCTCTAGGAAATTCTCGATGATCAACACAATCAGGTTGACCCATTCTTTGACTATTGAGTTGCATTCTTGCGTTTGTAATAAGAATGCTTGTATTACCTCAGTTTATGGACCCTATGATGCTAATCAGCGTGAGGCCTTCTTTCAGGAATGGTTAACCATTCGTCATTCATTGACAGGACCATGGCTTTTGAGAGGCGATTTTAATTTTACTAAAGGTGTTGAGGAAAGAAGAGGAAATCCCCAATGTCTTCAGGATACTTTGCTATTCTTGGATCTGATTTTCCATCTCTGCTTTATTGATATGGATCTCAAAGGTCAGAAATTCACCTCGAGTAACCGACGGGATAGTCCTTCCATAGCTCGGCTTGACCGTCTCCTTCTTTCCATTGAGTGGGAGACCACCTTTCTAGCATCGGTGCAAAAGGCTCTCTCTAGTTCTGCTTCTGACATTGATTTGTAAGGAGAGTTTTAGTGGTTCCAAAATCTTCAGGTTTGAATCTTGGTGGTTAAAAGAACTAGATTTTTAGGATGTGGTAAGGGGTACTTGGAAGAGTTTAGAAATGAATTGTGATGTTGCAGAAGCTTGGGTGAAAAATCATAGAAATATCCGTGCTGCAATTAAATATTGGGCCTTTGAGAGGAGAATTTTTAATAGAAAGGTTAAGAAGAAGATATTGCATGACATCAAAATCCTTGATAGGAAGGAAGAATTGGCTGGCCGTTCCACCTCAGAGCTTGATGCTAGAAGAATTCTTAGAGCTTGTTTGGAGGACCTATACAAAAAGAAGAAATCTATTGGAAGCAACGATCAAGGATTACTTGGCTAAAAGAAGGTGATAGGAATACTTCATTCTTTCATAAAGTGGCATTAAGTAGAAAAGAAATCATCTAGATGTTTTGTTGGATGGCGGTATTGAGTACTCTAATCAGAAGGACATTGCTTCTATTCTTCACTCATTCTTTAAGGATCTCTTTGGGCGGAATATAGCACCTATGTTAAAGATCAATTGGAGCATCCTTTTTGACTCACCACCTCCTGACCTATCTGAGTTAGTGAATGCCTTTACTATGAAGGAAATTAGAGAGGCAGTGTTTTCATTTGATGGTAGCAAAGCTTCGAGCCCTGATGGATTTATCTTCTCTTTTGTGCAAAGATTTTGGGATATTTTGAGGAATGACTTATTTATCCTGTTGGAAGAGTTTTACAGAGGACACTTTGACTCAGACCACCTCAACTTTGCCTTCATCACTCTTATCCCGAAAAAGGAAGGTACCTTATCAGCTAAGGACTTTAGGATAATTTGCCTCCTAAATTGCCTCTACAAGATTATAATGAAGATTCTTTCAAGAAGGCTTAATCATTTATTTCCTATTCTCATCGGTGAATCTCAATTGGCATTTATAAAAGGAAGAAATATCATTGATTGCTTCCTCAGCGCATATGAGATAGTGGCATATTGCAAGTGCACAGGTGAAAAAGGGTTGCTTTCTAAGTTGGACTTTAAGAAGACCTTTGACAAATTGAACTGAGAATTTCTTTTTGAAGTACTGCATGCCAGAGGCTTTCCTATTAGATAGATTGAATCCTTCTTTCATCGGCCTCTATTTTTCTGTTAGTGAATGGTTCTCCTGGTAGATGGATAAAATGCAAACATGGCCTTAGGCAAAAGGATCTAATCTCACCTTCCCTCTTCATTCTTGTAGTAGATATTCTTGTTCGATTGCTTAAAAGAGTGGATGCATTAGGATTAATTGAAGGAATTGGTAGCCTTAAGGAGTACAAGGGCATTTTGAGCTGACAGTGTGCAGATGACACACTTCTATTTTATGCTGAAAAATAGGAAAACATATTGGCAACCAAGGCTATCTTATTGGCATTTGAAGCTGCTTTCAGACTGAAAATTAACTTCCACAAGAGCTCCATTCATTGCCTGAACATGAATGATGGGGAGGCTTAATAGTTTGCATATTGGTTGAACTGCAAGAAGAAAAAATTTTTGTTCATCTATCTGGCCTGCCTTTGCATTTTAAGAAGCTTCTAAAGTAATGTTGGTTATCCTTGATTGAAAAAGTGAGTGCGAGACTTGCAACTTGAAAAGAGAAATTATTTTCATAGGGAGGCAGGTTAACCTTGATCAATGCTATGATGTCGGCCCTGTCTTCATATTACATGTCTATTTTCAGACTGTCAACTTGGGTTATTAGTAGAATTGACAAGATGAGAAGAGCTTGTTTATGGAAAGATTCTGATGAAGTCACTGGGTTTCACTGCCTGGTGAGCTGAGAGATTGTTTGTAAGTCCAAAGAATAAGGGGGTCTAAATGTCAAAATCTTGTCTCAATTGAACAACTCTTTGCTTGCTAAATGGTCTTGGAGGTTCCTTCATGGGGCAAATGGCCCTTGGTGGGACCAAATTGCAAAAGCTTACTACTCAAGAAAGAAGTTTGGAATGCAAACGAGAAAGTCGACTTTGGGATTATCTCCCATTTGGAAGGATATCAGTTTGAAGAATGAGGCTTTTTGGAACTGTGTGGCTTTTAAATAGGCAACGAGAGATCAATTAGATTATGGGAAGATGCTTGGGTTGATGCAATTCCTCTTTGTTATAGTTTTGATGATCTTTATGTATGGACATTGAGTCTAACTTGCTCGTTGTGTCATTTTAGAATAAGAGCACGTTGAGATAGTGTGTCCCGTTGATGGGTCTTTTGATAAGGCATGAGTCATATCGGCTTCAGTTGTTGTATGACCTTCTTTGTTTTATGGTGCCGTCTCGTATTGCAGATGTTTCTATTTGAAAGCTTACACACAATGGCCTTTTCATAGTTGATTCTTTTTATAAGTTGCTAAAATTTTGTGGCTTGAGATGCCCTTTTCAAAATGCAATTTGGAAAATGCCGAGCCCAGAGAAAGTTAAAGTATTTTATGATTGGCAACTAAGAACAGGTTACACACCGATGAAGTGCTTGCTAGGAAGGATTGGAATGTTAGTACTGGTGGCTGCTTTTGTGGTGCCAACTTTGAGTCCATTAATCATCTTTTCTTTCGTTGCTTTTTTGTAAGGAGTATTTGGGCAACCATAAAATTACTGTTGAATCTTAAAGGAAGACCAGTAAACTTTCTTGATCTTTGGACATGCTAGAAGGGGAAGAACAAAGATAAGTTGGCAAAGAAGGTAGGGCATCAACTTTTTGCAGCTGCTTGTAGAGAGCTTTGGAGGGAGAGAAATACTCACATCTTCCTAAATAAGAAGAATTCAGTATTCTCAATCTTACAGAAGCTTCTTCCTAAATAAGAAGAATTCAATATTCTCAGTTTTACAGAAGCTACTCCAATCCTTTTTTAATTAGAGACATCTGGATTCTATTAAATTTCAGGTGCAACATCAAAATCTATGAAATAGGTTGCAGTCCTCACTATGCATCCCACTCCCTAAAGCTTCTTCTTGGGGTGGGATATGAATTTTGTTATGCCCATAAAACTTCTTCTTTGGGTGGGATATGGGTTTTGCTATTATCCATAAATCTTTTTTTTGTGTTGGGTCTAAGCAGAGCTTGTTGCTCTTTTAATCTATAGCTATAAATTTTGAGCTTTTATTCTAATAAAATGCGGGTAGCTCTGCTATCTCATATTCACATCAATATATATATATATATATATATATATATATATATATATATATATATATATATATATATATATATATATATATATAAAATTTTCGTTGTATGTATTATTCTTATCAATAAAGGATAGGTGGCTGCTTTTCCAGCCTCCTTCAATCATCAAAAAAAGACTTTCTTCAATAGAGAGTTCCATGACAGCATGGCTCTGGCTAGGCAATTATATAGATATTGAGCATACAAAAGAAGGTTGGGTCTATAGCTCATTACTTTGTCAAAACTAACCTAAAGTTACTGCTCCTAAGTTGCAATAGTTGAAACCCCTCCACATCTGACCACTTCCATCTACTTGATTTTTGTGATGGCTTTGTCATCTAAATCTAAAAAGAGAATTCCACACTTTTTACCTAGTGTTCTCATCTCATTTGGCTTCAGAGAATTTAAACATAGGATGTCTTCAGTATTCATTTACATCTCTTCCAGTCCCAGCATCTTCATTTTCTTTGCCCATATTCTAGCGCTTCTTTTCATCGCCGTAAGAATATGCTTTGGTTTTCCATCTAATTGCTAATTAATCCTCTATTAATTCACTAACATTTGGTAAATAAATTTATTGCAACTTTTGTGTAGGATTAATCATCAATCGAATTGATGATTAAGTCCTTGAATGATTCTCAATCGTTGATCAGCCACATGATCAGTCAGAAACTTCTTTTGAGTGTGACCCCATAGATTCGAACCTAAATCGGTAGTATAGAAATAAATTTTTGAACCAATCGATGTAACCATCTAGCAATGGTGATCCGACGTCCGGATAGGTCAAATGATGGTGAAGTAATATTCAAAAATTTATTGGCGTATAGTTACCATATAATTCATCTCTTTGACTTAATGCTCAAGAACGATCTCAGATTTAACTGTCAATCCTAGATAAGTCATTCATATTGTATTTCAATCTTTCAAATCCATCATATGAATTATTCGGATTTAGATTTTGCTAAATTGAAATAAATTGATACATTAACTCGTACTAATTCGGAGGGATCAATCCCATCTTGACTCATACACCGATTTGATAAGTACTTGACTGCACTCAAAAATCTTTCGTTACTGAATTATAAATTCAGATGGTCTGACACTAAAGTACAGTAAGTTGTTTGCAAGTCACCATGGTGATCTCAGATCGGAGGGACACATACCTATACCCTTCGCGAGCTACCCTTGATAGCAGAGTGCTCCACAGTTGGTCACATTCAGTGACGATGTACTCTCATATCTCACCTGCATGTCATACCAGTGTCTCCACACCATTTGGTTACGAGAATAACTAATGCATATGGCACACAATGACCTACACTTGATATCGCTATCACCCTAATAATAGCATATCATTTGATCGCGAACCAGTTTAAGGACTGCACGATAAAACCTCTTTTATCGATCAAAGTAGTTCTAAGAACTTCATCACAACATCGGAGTTCGTTAGAAGATGTGATCTTGTGATGAAAAAGATCAAATAATTTTTATTATTTATCAATTCATATATATTTATAATTAGCATAATCATCAAACAAGTGAGTTTAGGATACATTTTCCAACAACTCTCACTTGGACTAAAGTCAATTAGTATAGCATCATATATCCATCTTCGATTTATCATCTCAGAACTCCTCGATATCGAGGCTTTAGTAAATGGGTTGGCCAGATTTTCTTTTCCATCGATCTTCTAAAGTTTGACGTCATCTTGACAGATTTTTCGAATAAGATGGTAGCGATGCAAAATGCTTAGTAAGCTAATCGGACTTCAGCTCCTTAGCATGAGCTATGGCTCCGGTGCTGTACAATACAACAGGATCATCATTGGAGGGTGCTACTCCTAACTTGTCAGTAAACCTGTACAATCAAATAGCTTGCTTACAAACATCAGATGCTGCAATATATTCTGTCTCGCAAATTGAATTGGCTATATTGCTCTGCTTGAAACTTTTTCTAGCAGATTGCTCTATTATTTAGGATAAAGATGTATTTCGACACTTTCTTGTTATTATTATATCCAACTAAAAATTAGAATCAAACTTCATAAATTTTAAGTCAGATTCTCCATAACCGAGTCATCGATCCTCGATATTTTTCAAATACTTAAAGATGACCTTTCAATAATTCTCATTCGGATCTTGCAGGTATCCACTCACTATCTTAGTGAGTATACCATATCCTATCTCGTACATAGTGTATATGATAGGATAAATTCTAATCGTAAACATTCTATGTACGTTAGACTGGGATAACCTAAGCAGCCTCTTAGATCTATCTCTATAGATCTTCATTCCTAGGATAAGGGATGCTTTTCTCAAGTTCTTTATGAAAAATAATAATAACAGCAGAACTATTTATTCTCTGTAATGTGAGGAATGTCATTTTCGATTAAAAAAAATTTATTTACATACAAAATAGAAAATATACTCACAAGCTATTAATCCATTTATATTTGTAGGGTTCTTTTTCATTCTCAACGAAGTCATACATTTTGATCACTTATCAAAATACATATTCCAACCCCAAAATATTTAGCACTGCCTCAAGAGAAAATATCTCATTATGGTCAATACTATAACGTTGACAATATTCTTAGGCAATCAAACAAGTTTTGTAGGTCTCCACCTTCTCGTCTGCGCCCTCTGATCTTGTTGAAGATCTACTTACATCCTATGAATTTTATCCCTTCGAGTGGATCAATGAGTGTCATACACCATTGACCTTCATGGACTTCATTTCGGACTTTATGGCTCCAAGCCACTAATCAAAGTCAAACCTCTATATGGCATCCATGTAGGCGATCCGATTCTTGTTATTCTTATCGAGTTCAATAGGATCACATCCCAGAACTAGAAATCGAAGTATTATTCGATGGACATGGTACTCTACCGGATCTCCTTATTGGTGTCTCTATAACAGATTTCGGGTTTGATCTAATCAAATCTGATTCTATGGGTTTATTAGATTGTGTCAATTTTTTTATCTGTCGAACTTCATAAGTTTCATATTAAAGGCATCAGTTCCTTCACCAAGGTACTCTTTTTCTAAAAAGAATGCCGAATAATTTTTATTCTTTAGCAAGGTAGAAGTTATATCTCCTAGATCCTTTGGGGTTATCCTATAAAATAATATTTATAGAATCAGGATCCAAGCTAATCGATCTGCAAATGCTTGACATTAAACAAACACTCCTAAACCCTAAGGTAAGAAAGTATTGGCTTATGTCTAGTCGATATCTCATATGGAGTTATTGTGACTGATTAATTGGAGTCCAATTCAGAACATAACAAGTAGTCTCAAGAGCATAACCTTAAAGGAAGATTGACAGACTTGTAAATCCCATCATGGGTCGAACTATGTCTAACAAGGTCGATTTCAATAAGAGAGAATCCTATTTTCTTCTAGATATGTCAAAAACTCACTAGAAAGGTATACTCCTCTTGGTTTGTCCAAAAAATTTCAATACTCTTTCCAATTTGTTTCTCTACCTTATTAAGGAATTATTTGAATATTTTAAATAATTTAAATTTATGACAAATATGTTCGTAGATCCAATACATCAGTATGTATTAGACTTAGAACATCATTGGCTCATTCATCTTTTTCAACAAAAAGTGACTTGGTCATCTTACTAAGGAGATATGATTAACAGGTTGACAATGATTCACAATCACCAACTTCTAGGAGTTACCTCTTAAATCAACATATTCATCCTATTCTTGTTTATCTATAACCGAGCCTTCAACGCCAAAGGTAGTCATGCATGACATTATCTACTTTAGGATGTTTAATTTGATGTGTATATTATACTAACAGATTGTGACTATTCGTAAATACTATTTCTTTAGTTGTCCACCATGATTTTGACATCATCTATAATGATATCATAGAAATCATTCTATGTTGACAATGTAAATCCATCCTTGTTAGAAGGCCTACAAAAAATTACATTCGTCAAAATAGACAATGGTGACAATCATCAAAAATGACATTATTAGAATCAAAAACTTGCTTAAGAATTTCTAAAGCCAGAACTAAAAATTGATTTTTAACTCCAACATTTAGGAATCTTTTGTTGTTTTCAATCTTTCCACTAATCTGAAGTCATCGTAACAATTTGCATGGACTTTTAATATCCAATACCCAGGTAGTAGTGTCATAGATAGAGAAATCACAATGTGTTATCATATAAGTATCTTATCTAGCAATCCTTTGCTGATTCCTCTTCTTTAGCTTGTTCAGATCAAAAAACTCTGCCACACTAGGTTAACCTTAGACTCTTTTGTCAGTTCGAGTTTATCAGCCCTAGTACGACTCTTTTGCACCTTCTTTTTCTTTCTCAAAAGAATGTTGCCCCATTAAAGATACATCTCCAGAAGTGCAAAAGAACTCTTTCAATATTTGAAAGATTTTCTCCCCCTGAGCATCATCAAATTTTCAACTAAATTCGTATTTTTTGTTGCTCTCAAAAATACCACACGATGATACGATCATTTGGCCACTTCTGATAAGTGCCTTAGATCACATCATGTATGTTGGACATGAGAACATTAGGTGTTGGATCTGTAATCATATATAGGATCTATTCGTGCTCAAAAAATATTTGCAACTTTCGATACCAACTATCGAAGTTGGGTCCTATAAATAAGTCACTATTAAACAATGAACGGAGCAACAGACATCTAGCCATAACTGAAAGAAAAACATAAGATCTCTATGTTTATGAATTGATTAAGCCTAAAGACTTGGACTTTAGTCTAAAGGTTCTTCCACTATTTTAATCGAATTGTTAGCCTCTACCTCCAATCCGAGGAATTATCCTAATTCTTTAGCAGGTACTAGAATCCACACAGTTGCACATGAGCCCGACTTTGGTCGGCTCACTCATATACATCTATGGGTAGGTTCTTAACTAATTATTTTAGTAAACAATTTTTAGTAACAAGTTTCACCCTAGATTTTATTTCAGTAGGTGATGGGCCTCTACTGAAAGTTTCGATTAGATCCAACTATTAACATGATCATACTCAGAAATCTAATTATCAAATGATCAGATCCGACTTTGATCGGCTAATCTAACCACTCACCATAGAGACTCGATTGAGTCATCATATTATGAATGATAATTTCAATAGCAGATGAGTACCAGGCCTTTAGGCCTCCAATGATCATCATACTAATGGATCCATTACCACCCAACTTAATGGGAGGCTATGATTTAATTATCACCATAACTATCTTATTTTAGGGACCTAATAATTTAAAAGATTTAATTTATAAATTGAGAAGAAAAGAGATCAACCAGTAAATCACCATCCTCCCACTGACTTCACCAAGTCATTGAATTAGATTAAGGTCATGCTGGTTGAAATGGCACTTAGATCAATCACACTGTTCAACCTTAACGACATGGGTCAACTCGAATCACTTAGCGGTTTAATCAAAACATAATTCATCAAGTTGGCTAGGTAAGTAAGATCGATGGGAGGGTCTACTAAGCTTGCCTTAGACACCATCAAAATAGTCAGGTAAACCACTCTCGATTAAAAATCATCGATTGAAATGTCAAATTTATCTTAGACACCAATTGATTAATTAGTTTTGATTTGACCAACCTAATGATTCGGGTTCAACCACTGAGCCACAATCAAGATCTATTTGGTCTAATCAAAGATATGAACTTGACCATCTACAACTATTGTATTGGTTCTAGAAAAATTCTGATTTAATCTAATTCAATATTTGATTAGATTTAATCAATTTCTCTACATAGTCTATTAACTTTTTAATTCTAACCATAGGTCTAACTCAATTAAGAGGATCTGATTTGAGCTAACCCATTCCTCCATATTTTATGCAATGTCATCTTAAATCATAATTCTAGATTTAATCAATTCTATACTTAATTCTTAATTAAGTCTCAGCATCAACATAGATTTAGATTTAAATTTGAAATAATTTTAATTTTTTATTTTGTAAAAAATTTATAATAAGTTTTATGCGAAGGTTTTTTATTCTGAAACTAGATCGACTCAATTAATATTGAGCCGACTACACAACGGCATTGGGTCAACTTAGTTCAAAACTGGGTCGGCCCAATAATTGTGCGAGCACGTTTCAAAAAGTTTCAGATATGAAAAATTTTGTATAATTCTAAAATAAAATCAATCATAAACATCCTTTTAAATCATATCTAAAAATTTTTATAATTTCAAATTTTATTTTCTCATGATTAAAATAAATTTAATCATATAGATTAGATGTTTTATTTTTCATACAACTTTGTATCACATACAATAAATCTAAGGTTTCAAGATCTATGATTTTGCAGAAAAATAATTTTTTTCTTTCACGTTCTTCTTCATGGGATCTAATTACATGGCACTCCTACATAACATAAGAGCACCCTATTGAATGAGAAGAGAGGGCTTTTAAACCTTTTTTGCTCCTATGACCGAACAGCCTAGTGATCAACCTAATCCAAATACTTGCTAATCGGATCATCTAATCTAATCACATATCATATATGCATGAATTTAGATCTAATCTAAATTATATCAGATCTGATCATAATCTTAGAGTACATCTAAATCAGATCATAAACATCACATGCAACACATAGATCAGCACAAACTAGGACCTATGCACTGTAAGGGGTAAATCCTATAGCAGGACAGCCTTATATCAGTTTGTGCGATCCATCATTAATTAAATTTAGATCTAAAATCATATATCAGATCTAAATAAAATTAAATTTCAGATTTAATATGCACATATTACATATCATAACGAATCTAGGCTCTAATACCATCATTGAAAACGTAGGTGATTTCATGCATGTATTTTAAAAATTTTTAAAATAAAATATAGTAGAAGATAACTAGATTAATCATATTAATCTAACATGCATATGATCTAATCATCAAATCAACCTGCTCTAGGATCTATGACATGATATGTTGCATGTAAAATTTAAAAAATTCAGATGATAAAATCTGCATGCATGGATGTAAATAGTAGATCAAATCTACACCTATCTGAGTTCAGAACTCGATATCTGAGTGCAAATCGATGATTGCTGCTATTGAAAGATATGGTAAAGATGATCTTTGCTGATTGCTCATAGCCGCACATACGTTCGACCTCTACGAAAAGTCTATTCGAAGTTCCAATCTGATCGATCTTCTCAAGAGCACTAGCTCGCACGAAGATCTTCTTCTTGACTGATCTATATCCTTTCTTCGAATCTCTAGAATCTTTTCAGAGGTTGAAGATGGACTTCTGAAGGAGATAAAGAGGTGAAAGAAAGATAAAGAAGAAAATAATTTTTTTCTTATTTTTACTTTCTTTCCAAACCTATAGGACCAAAACCCTAGAAACTAGATTTTTGCCCATATCCAAAGAGAAAGGACTCTCCTTCTCTTTTCACGCCATGAACCCATAGCCAAGGACTTCTCACTATGAAAGCCCTTTTCTCTGGCCTCTTACACACACACAAAAGAAGAATAAATCTCTTTTTATCAGCATGTAATAAGGTGGGTGAAGAGTCCTAGAGATTTTGGACTCTTCCAAGAGATGTCGCACCTTTTCACAATCCCATGCCAATACACGCCCCAAAAAATATGGGACACCCCTTTCCATATTTTTTAACAATAAATTAGTTCTCCAACTAATTTTTCATGATGAAAACCTCCTCAAAATATCACACATATAAGGAGAAAAAAATAAGTTGGCGGCAAGGTTTTGTAGATAATGTCAAACATTATCTATATGGTATCCAATTCAAATCATATTTGAACAAACCATTTAAAACCAGATCTTAGCCAAATTTGGATGTGAGAAAGAGAGGGTGAAGGACTCTTTGGCATGAAAAAATCTCATGCAAAAAATATTTCAGCATGGAGAAATATAGCGTGCAATATTTGGTGCGCAAGAGAGAAGAGTCCAATGCAATATGGACTCTTAATTTCCTTATTTGAATCTTAATCCAAATTACATCTAGTTAAGTCCAAATAAATAGATGAAATCCAATCTAATTAGGTTCATAATTTTTTAATCAAATCTCAATCAAATTAAAAATTGATTGAACCAAAGTTCGGATCAAATCAGGGACAATTCTCCTTTAGCAATTAGATCATCTCATGGCCTAATCGGATCAAATATAATTGAATTTAATTTAATTAGATTTCAGTTAATCCTCTTTGCTCAATCAAATTGAGCTAATTAATAATCTAAATACTAATTAATCTTTTATTAATTCACTAACACTTGGTGAATAAATTTATTATAATTTTTGCATAGGATTAATCATCAATCGAATTAACGATTAAGTCCTTGAACGATTCTCAATCGTTGATCAGCCATATGATCAGTAAGAAACTTCTTTTGAGTGTGGCCTCATAGGTTCAAACCTAAGTCGATAGTACAGAAATAAATTTTTAAAGCAATCAATGTAATCATCTAGCAATAGTGGCTCGATGTTCGGATAAGTCAAATGATGACGAAGCAACATTCAAAAATCTATTGGCGTATGGTTACCGTATAATTCATCCCTTTGACTCTAATACTCAACGATGACCTAGGATTTAATTATCAATCCTAGATAAGTCATCCACATTATATTTCAATCTTTCAAATCTATTACATGAATTATTCAGACTCAGATTTTGCTAAATTGAAATACATTGATATATTAACTCCTACTAATTCGGAGGGGTCAATCCCATCTTGACTCACGCACCGACTTGATAAGTACTTGACTGTACCCAAAAATCTTTCATCACTGAATTATAAATTCAGATGGTCCAGTACTAAAGTACAATGAGTTGCTTGCAAGTCACCGTGATGATCTTAGGTTGGAGGGACACTTATACCCATATCCTTTGCGATCTACCCTTGACAGCAGAGTGCTTTGCAGTTGGTCACGTTCAGTGACGATGTACTCCTACATCTCACTTGCATGTCATACCAGTATCTCCATATTATTTGGTTATGAGAACAATCAATAGATATGGCACACAATGATCTACACTTGATATCGCTATCGTCCTAATAATAGCGTATCGATTGGTCGCGAATCAGTTTAAGGACCACGTGATAAATTTTTTTTTATCGATCAAAGTAGTCCTAAGGACTTCATCATAATATCGGAGTTCGTTAGAATATATAATCTTATGATGGAAAAGATCAAATAATTTTTATTATTTATTAATTTATTTATATTTATAATTAGTACAATCATCAAATGATTGGTTTTAAGATAAAATTTTCTATACTCATTGATAAAGACGATGGACTCAGTGAATTGTTGCTGTAATTGAGCTATTTCTTTATCGATAACTGCTTTTGTTTCCTATCTGTACTGCCTTCTTCCTTGAAGAATATTGATGCGTAGTCGTTGATAGCACCAAAAATAACTCTACTCACTACGTAGGTAGGATGAGTCGAGATCGTATCCTCACGGACCTTGGGCTAAGTTGAGATTACAAAATAAAAGAAAGAAGCATTGTTTTGATTTAGAAAATAAATTATCTTAAAATTGATGTAATTAAAAAATAAAGAGCTCGGGAGTTTTGAATTAATTTTGCACTAGTAGAGTTGTATCTCTTTTTTTTTTTAATTAAATAGATACGATTAATCTTAAAAAAAATACCTATCTTTTTTCGGCACGTCCCGTACCCGTAGATCACGGTGCATCTTCAAAAAGTAAAAATTGTTCCTAATATTAATCTAACAGGAAAGCATAAATAAAAGCATATGAAAGAGAGCAAATAAAGAACTCATGACCATTTAAATAAAAAGTATAATCTTTATTGCATATAAAGAAATACAAGAAAGTTTAGAATAATAAACCCACTCTGTATCGTTACAAAATTTCTTCTCCATTCCCAAGATTGCTAGCCTAGCTGCTCATAGAGTAGTCCCTTTCTCTTCCTCTATGCAAGGCTCTAGAAGAATTTCTGGGATGATCCTCAAATGGGAGTATAAGAGCCTTTTTATAGGTGTTAGGAGGGAGGAGTTTTACATGGTTTTCAGATGTGGGACTAAAGAAAATACTAAGGACTAAAAAATGGATGGATGAGATGGAAAGATCACAAGCAGATAAAGAAAATACAAATTCTTCTTCTTGAAGTATTTCCAAGTATTATATATATTTTTTTTAATTTTCAGATCCATCTGCTATCATGAGCGTCCGTCTGCTCGCCACTGTCCGCCAGCACAAACTCATTGCGAACCCGCCATGCCGTGCGCCCGCAATGCCGCGCGCCCACAATCTTCTTTCACGGACCCGTTAGCTGTTAGGAAACTACTTACGCTCCTTTTTTTGATTAGAAAATTACAAAAAGAAACTTTTGTTTCTTTAAAATGACGCTATATCTTTTTTGGTTCCTTGTATAGTATCTTCATTTTCTATTATACCGTATGCATCCTTCTTTTATTTTAATTTTATTTTAAGTCTAATTTTTTTCAAACTTGAATCTTTTTGATCTGCGAATCGGACTCTTTGTATCGACGATCATTTTTTCTATAAAATATAAAAAAAACATCAAATTTTTAATAAATAAAATAAATTAAATATAATTTTTTATTTTAAATGATTTAAATTAAGTATTTATCAAATATCAACCCAAGTTCGTTCATGAGGACCTCTGTTGTTATTCGATGGCTCCTTTGTCGGGGACGACTTCTCCCTGTCAACCAACAGTTCTTCCACCTAACTCACCGATGGGGACACTGTCCGCTTGTTAGCTGGATCACTGCTGATGTCTAATGGCTCCTTAGTCAACAGAGATTTCCCCCTATCGACCGACGATCCATCCACCCGGTCATTCGGCTGGGGAACGCATCGTTCCGAGTACCGGGTATCAGAGTAGCTCATCTCCTCTTTATAATATCCCAACAACACCAGCATCTGTAATTTTCTTCTTTTTCAATTCTTCTCATTGTGTTAGCACTAACTCATCCAATGAGTCGGGTTCTTCGTATCCCGTTTGAATGAACTCCCAAACATCAAGAGACAAGAGCAAAGTTTTCATCTTTACACACCAAAACTTATAATTTTCTCCTTCAAATATTGGAACGTTAACGTTGCTGAATGTCGTCGCAGACAGCGTGCTGCTGGAACTTGAAGCCATGACTCCTTTTGAAAAATTTTCTTCTTGTTTTCACCTTCTCTGCCTTGGATCACTGCTCTGATACCAATTTGTTGGAGTGATTTCTATATTTTTTCAGATTATTTTCAGATATTTTTTATGCAAAAAGGAAGAAGAGAAGAGAGCTGGCTGTTCAACTTCTTCTATTTTTTCATTGGATTTCTGAATTCTCTAACGTTCTACAAAGTTTCAGCACTCTATTTTTAAAACATCTACAGGATAAAGACTCAGCCAAATAAATGCTAACCACATACATTTAACTAGACTTAATTAACTCAAGTCCAAGTATATTAAATGAAATAAATTAGCACATTATCCAACGGGCCCAACTGGTACTAGGTCCAAATCGACTTCTTCTACCACCATCCAATCTTGGGTGAGTATGTTCTAATTTTCCACCACTAAATAGGGACGATGACCCCCTCTTCTTGAGATTCTTTGGTTGGAGAACTAGCTTTCATCATTCTGAGAAGCATGGTGATGCCACAAATCATTTGATGGTGACCAATGTGTCAAGCCATTCCACAATTCCCATCCTTCACTCCCCTCTCTCTTTTGATCCTCCTGAGAATTGTCGGATGATTCCATGAAGTTTGGCGATTATTCTGCAACATAATTTACCACTAAAGATATCCTATAGATATATGGACTATTTGTTACCTTAATGGTTTCAAGGATGTGCTTGAACTCCTCACAGAAAAAAAACTACATTAAAACCTGGCAAGTTGCAAATCCTCTCACCTGAGGCTTGTCTTGCTAGCTTGAAGAGGGACCCTGAAAATCGAAATAATGGATGCAATTGCATCTACTGTCTAGCAATACAAAGGTAGGTTAACCAAAATAGCATAAATCTTAAACTTCAGGTTGTGTTGCACTATATTTCTAGCAGGATTCTAGTGATTAACAAGTAGGGAGAAGCTCTCCCCATGGATGTGTCGTTGTGCCGTAAGGGAGTACACTGTTTGACGATCTAGGCCATCAACTTGCCTAGAGAAATCTATCTAGTCATCCAAAATCCGACCCTCTTGGCTTTGTGTGCAAGAGTGGTCGATACATCATCCACCTTAATGCTTCTACCAAAAGATTGAACGTGAGCTGCTCTACCCAAATATTCCCATATCTTTGCCATATCCTTTGAAAAGGGTAGAAAGACTTTTTTGGTTGTTGGATGAATCATGGTTTCTGGTAGAGGGCTTCTAATTGGGACTTAGTCTGCTAGTTTTGTTTTGGAGTCTTCTGGAGGTTTTTCTGGAGTGGCCAAGTTGAAGACAGGAAAAGCATCTAATGGGATTTCTATATGCTGTCTTGAAGTGGTTGGGCCTTCCACAATGGAAGCAAGCTCTCTTTTTAAAGTGTTTAACAGGAGGGCGGTAGCTGAAGAAGTTATTATCAAGAATAGGTTTAAAAGTGATCTTACCTGGTACCGAATGTAGTGCGGCCTACCTCGATAGGGTCTCCCTGGTAGGCTTTGCTATTATAGGCGTGGAGCAAGACATTTTCTTTCCCAACATCTGCATAGTTTCTCCTAATTTGCTGTTGATCCTGCAAGTATGCATCTCCATCTCTTATTTGAGATTTCGATTTCTAATGTTGGGCATCATCACCACCCAGAGGTTATGCCAATATCAATACTCGATATGTTCATGACTGTCCATCTTCTTCGTCCTCATGGGATGTCATTTTTGAAATCCCATCGTGGCTGGGTGGCTTTTGAGCAAACATACCGCTAGTGTTGGTTTTGTGTATTGATTTCCACATCCATATCTTCTCTCTATTAAGGTGATAAGGATTTTCATGCTGTCAATGCGATCGTTGCTTAATAGTAAAACCCGGACCGCTGAGGGATATGATGATGGCATCTAGTTATGTGGTCGGACAGTGGGATAGGTGGAAAGTATTGACGTTGGGGTTGGGGGAGTGTGGGTTTGTTGGAGAAAGTAGTGGGATGGCAGCATCATAAGGGTTGCAGTAGGTTAGCTTGATGAAGAGTGGAGTAGAAGGGCATGATGGAGTGGGTGAGATAAGGTCGGAGTGGAAGTGCTGCTCCAACTTGATCTAATTCTTTCCTCCCTAAAAATAAGAGGAGTCATTCTTATAGGCTCCTTTTTGTTTAGTATGGAGTCCTCGTAGCAATTGATGGTGGCTACAAGGAGTCTCAAAATAAGTTGAGGATCATGTCATGTAAATTAGTTTTTAAACTATTTTATGGAGTAAGTGATAACAGAGAAGTGACATTACTAAAGGCATAGTAATGAAGGAGAAAAACCCAATTTTAAGATCAATGTAATACACTATGCTAATGATCACCCCAAAATGACTTTAAACCCAATTTTTGTGTATCGAGGTGTTGCCCAGATATGGAGCCCAAGAGGAGGGGTGAATTGAGTTTTTTTAAAATTTTTGTGATTAGTGCACTCAAGAAATGTACTATACTTGTTAAGTGGAATGAGTTGATTAGCTATAAAAATGAAATCAATCATAAATGATAGGTAGGCAAGTATAAAATATAAAAAATAAGTAAAGAGATACAAGAACAATAAACACAAGAGATTTATAATGATTCGGTGCCAACCCTGCACCTACATCCACTCCCCAAGTTCCTACTTGAAAATTCAATCCACTAAAAGAATTTCAAGAATATAATACGTTGGACAACCTTGATCCTTACTATCCAAGCAAGAATACTTATTTCTCGGATACAAACCAATCCTCAACACTCCGATTTCAGGTTCGGATCAACCTATCCGAGTTTTGGAACTTTCCAAAACTCAAAACCCAAAATACAATAGGAGAAAAAATAGTGTACAGAAATTTCAGCACAACAATCCCTTAAATGAGCACAATAAATGCAATAAAAATATAATACTTAAGGAGAAGAAGCTTTTACTGAACATTTTGAATGGATTTGCACACTTGAATACAGCTGAAGAGTGGTTGGTGAGTTGATTGAATGCTTCTTTCCTCTCTTTTTGAGAATTTTTGAACTTTTACAGATGTGAGCTTTGAATACTTGAAAATTTGTGATTTTTCACTTCAAGAGAGCATTTATAATCATCATTTGCACTTGAAAATATTTTAATATCTATTTAGAGCCATTGGAGAGTATTTAATGAGCATTAAATATACCAAAAATAGACTGAAAACTAGCCGTTACGAAGATCGCCCAGAATGGGACTCCTATGGGGCATCCCACTGGCAATGGAACATTCTATGGGATGCCCCAATTGGTCAGACAGAAAATGAGCTTTCTGTTTTGATCTCAGAATCTCAGGGATCATCCCACATGGGTCATCCCACTGCATGGATCATCCCACATAGATCATCCCACTGCGTACCATAAGTCAAAACAGTGCGTGCCGGCTATCCAATGAAAGGAGATGACCCAAATGGGTTGCTCCATTTTGTGCCAACCCAATTTTTCATGTATTTAAGGTCCGAAACTCATCAGAAACTTCAACTTTGGCACACTTGATGGAGTTTTTCAAACTCAATATTTTGGACTACCTGAAACATCACAAAAATATTCTCTAAAGATAAGAAACTCATTGGTAGTCTCCTCAAATAGTTTGTGATCATCAAAATCAATTCTTGGAGCAACAATCTCTCCCTTTTTTATGATGATAAAATATTTGAGTATTTATAAAATAAGTCTATAAAGCTCAAAGAATTGAGTTTGTGAAGCACTTGCAGGAACATGCCAAAGATTAAGCAAAGAAAATCATGAGATATATATTTTCAGTAAGTTGTGGTGTTTTAAATCATTTTGCTGAAACTTATTTGTAAAGATATCAGAATTTTTCTGAAGATTATTTTTAATCAGCAAAATCCTTCCCTTTCTTGTATGAAATAGATAAAAGCAATCATTTTGATCATTTTGAAAAAGATCTCCCCCTTTTTTATATAAAAGGTGGTCAAGTTGTAAAATTTTTTTTATTGGAGCAAAGATGGTTCTTAGAAGAAATTTTTTTTTCCCTTCCTTATTTTTAGTATTAGAGCAATATGTATGAAAGGAATCTTTCTTTCTCTTTTTCTTACTTTGATATCAAGGTAAAGATGAAAACATCAGAGCAAGAATTAAAAGAGAAGGTATTAGAGCATTTTACAAAATCAAAAATAGATGTATTAGGATATTTTGGCATCAAGGCAAAAATGAAGATATCAGAGCACTCAAGAAAAATGGATGTATCAGAGTATTTTTTAAAAAGTGTCAAAATAAAAGTAAAGATAGACGTATTAGAGTAAAAAATGAGCATATTTGAGGCGTATCAGAGCAAAATACTATATCGTATCAGAAAAAAATTTATAAAAAATTTAAAAAATTCAGATAGATAGGACTACACTACTTTCTCTCTCTTTTTGACATCATCAAAAATGGACAAGAGAGAGTAAGATTTTTCATGGTTATACATCAGGTATCAGAGTAATAGTACAGTCATCCAAATGTAACAGTCATTCATTCATTCAAAAATAGTGGGCCATACAAAGTGATAATAAAGAATAACCTCATTCATTAATTACAATAAAAAGAGAAGTTACAAGAGTCATAATATATATCTATGAGCATAGAGCTCTCATACATTCAACTACTAAAATAAAATACAACAACTAAGTAACCTAAAAAGTCTAGTACAAAATGATCAGATCAGTAAGAATGGGCATCAAGCTCAAGATCAAGATAAGTAAAATATAATCAGCCTCGTCCTCGACTGAAGGGTCTGGTCTGAGAGAAAGATGTCGAGGGACGGAATGCAATGGGCTAGACAAAAGCTAGTTCCCTGAATGCGGAGGGTCTAGACTGAAGCTGAGTCCTAATAGCATCTAGCTGGGATAAAACCTCCCTCACAAAAACTCGGAGCCCATCAAGATCAGAAGAGACGAAGTCTCTGGAGTCTCTGATATCTGCTCGAATTAGTTCAAGTGAAGAATGAAGCTGGTTGTGAAGTCTCTCTATCTCTCGAGCTAAATCATCCAACTGAGGTGAAGAGATGGTCGATGTGCTCACTTCTGTCGATAGAGAATCTAAAATCAGTTTGATCTCCCTCTCAATGTCAAAAATCCTGCCACTGAACCTAAGAAGGAAACCCTCCACACTCTCTAGTCTAGTACTCAGATCAGATAAAAGCTCCATCAATGAGGATATGTGTGGCACGATTGAAAAGTCTGAGGAAGGATCAGAAAAATAACTCGACAGAGGCTGGCGATACTGCTGCTGCTGCATCTGCTAGAGAATCTACTTCTGATACTACTGAAACTGATGGAGCTGCTGAAGAATCTGATCCTGAAACCACTGCTGCTGAACAGATAGAATGCCTGCCACTCTCTCAGCCAATAGTCCTATGTCATCCTCCTCCAAACTAAAAGATGGCACGATACGGCTCGACTATGGGGGTACACTGACTGAGGATCCTGCCTCAGGTTCCGATACAGGGTGATCAACTAGACTCTGCTTGGGCACAGGTGGTGAAGGTGGACCTTCCCCCTCAGCATGCTCCTCCTCCTTGGCTGCAGCTGCACGGCTCTTGGCCCAACGGCCATCCACTCTGACAAACCCTAAATGCCGAAGGAAGTGGTTATTGTAGATGTCAGTGTTTGACAATCTACAAACAATCTCTCTTTTCAAAGCTCACTTTAGACTTCCTAAATATCACTGTCAGGGCCATTCTATAAGGCAAGAGAGCTTTGGATCTATACAAGGCCTCCCTCATGGCATCAATCATCAGGAATGAAAGATTTAGGGAAGACTCAGAGACTACATGGTGCATCAAGCAGATATCTCTACTAGTCATCAAATCATATCTTTCTCCTCTGGGGAAGAAAATTCTAAACACCATGTGGTGGAGCAATCTCATCTTCACACTCAGATTCTTGGCTTCAATTTTTAGAAAATCTTCTACATCCTCTCTTCCAAAGATAGTCTTAAGTCTGATTTTTTTTTGGGAAGCTTATCTAGATAGCTACCTTCACAGGGCATCTGAAGGAGTCTACCTAGCCTAGGTGCATTTAGAATGATTTGGACACCCTTCATAATTGATCTCAAAACTCCATCAGTGAAGACTAAAGTAGAGTAAATTTTTTTGACAAGATTAATGTACATGGGTTCGAATAAATTACAGAAAAATCTCCATCTTTGCATAATCAATTTTTCTCTAATAGAAAAATCATCACTCCTCAAGAAATGAAAGTCTACATTTCTTCCCAGAGCTACTTTTCTTACGGATAGAGGGATCTTACTTGGTGTGATTGGTGGAGAAGCTTGAGTTGGTGCTTGAGCTGTCTTCTTCCTTCGTTCCTCAGCCTCCAAAGACCTCACTGACTTCCTTCTTTGTAGCAACCTCACTTTGGGGGCCATTGTCCCAAGGAGAGTAGGAAAATCGATAAAGAAGATAGAGAGGGATGAGGGATGGATGGAAATAAAGAGGAGAAGAGGGTTTAGGGGTGATTGTCACGAATTTTGTAAGTTAGGGCTTGAGATTTGATGGAGAGAAAGAGGGTACGTCGAGAGAGAGAGAGTTTGCTTTAGGATTTGAGATGGAGATCCAAGATTTTGAATAGATTTGAGGTCGGTGGAGAGCTAGGAGAAGAGCCTTAGGTTTGGGATGAGAGAAAGTGAAAGAGTTATGGAGTTTGAGTCGCCCCAAATGAGTTTTAAAAGAGAGAAAAAATGGGTCGGCTCAAAAAAAAAGAATCACATACCTGTTTAATTGAGATGTCCCATGGGATGCCCCATCCAGAGTAAGTATCAGATGATGGATAAAAGATTTAAAAATAGAAAAAAAATTCAAAAAAATTTAAAATAGGTCATATCGACTTGAGATGATTATGAGAGATCTAGATAAATTTTGCTATGATTTTTGATGAAATATTTTAATAAAAAAATTTGAGATTGTATCTGAATAGCATTGATGATTTTTTAATTGATTTGAAATAATCTAAAAAATAGATAGATATCTCTCAAAATTAAGATAATAAAGTCAAGAGATTTTAGATAAATTTTGAGAGTAAAATTATGCTTGGAGATCAAGCAGAAGGATCTAAGATGTTCAATTCTTTTCTAATTTTATAAAATTTATTTTTATTTAATGCTTTGATGAAGATGTCAGCTAATTACTTTTCAATATTTATGTATTCAAGTGTTACATCATTATTTTGAATATGTTCTCTTATAAAATGATGTTTAACTTCAATGTGTTTTGACCTAGAGTGTTGGATTGAATTTTTGATCAAATTAATGGCACTAGTGTTATCACATCTTATGGAGATATTTTTAAATTTAATATCAAAATTTATGAGTTGTTGCTTAATCCACAGGATTTAAGCATAGCAACTTTCGATTGCAATGTACTCGACCTCGATCGTAGATAATACTATCGAATTTTACTTCTTGCTAAATCAAGAGATTAAGTTCGCTCCTAGAAATAGATAAGTTTTACTAGTACTTTTTCTATCTAGTCTACATCCAGCAAAGTCGGCATCTAAGTAACCTATTAAGTCTATTGAAGATTGTTTTGAGAATCAAAGTCTTAGATTTTGTATTCTTTTTAAATATTTAAAAATTCTCTTAACTGTATTTAAGTAAGATTTTTTAAGATTTGACTAATATCTAGCATACATGCATACACTGAACATTATATCAGGTCTACTAGCAGTAAAATATAATAAAGAGCCTATCATGCCTCTATAGAGCTTTGAATCAATATTCTTGCCATGTTCATCTTTATCTAATTTACAGGAAGGAGTTATAGGTGTACTTACAATTTTTGAGCTCTTCATTCCAAATTTCTTTAATAGTTCTCTTATGTACTTACTTTAGATGATAGAGATCTCTTCCTTCATTTGCTTGATCTGAAGTCCAAGGAAGAAAGTGAGTTCTCCCATCATGTTTATCTCCAACTCTCCCTGCATGAGCTTGATAAATTTTTTGTACAAATCTTCATTAGTAGACCCAAATATAATATCATCAACATATATCTATATGACTAGAATTTTTTCATCTTTTCTTTTTATAAATAGAGTTGTATCAACTTTTTCTCTTGAAAAATTATTTTTTAATAAAAATTTACTTAATCTTTCATACCAAGCCCTAGGAGCTTGTTTTAAACCATATAATACTTTATTTAACTTAAATATATGATCTGAAAATTTATGACTTTCAAAATCTAGAGGTTGCTTTACATATACTTCTTCAGTAATATAACTATTCAAAAAAATACTTTTAACATCCATTTGAAATAATTTAAAGTTTATAAAATAAGCAAAAGTAAGTAGCATTCTTATGGCTTTTAGTCTAGCAACAGAAGTAAATATTTCATCAAAATCAATTTCTTCTTGTTGATTATATCTTTTAGCAACTAATCTTGCTTTATTTCTGATTGCATTTTCATCTTCATCTAATTTATTCTTATATACCCATTTAGTTCCTATTATGGGGTAATTTTTAGGTTTAGCAACAAGTATCCATATATTATTTTTTTCAAATTGATTTAGCTCTTCTTGCATGGCAATTATCCAGTTATAGTCTTTTTCAGCTTCATTTATTGTTTTAGATTTTAGGTGTGAAATAAAAGCTACATAATTATAAATATCTCTAAGCGAGGATCTAATTCTTATTCCTTATGCCAGATCACCAATAATTAATTTTTTGGGATGATTATGGATATACCTCCATTCTCTTAGAAGATTACCTATATCTTGAGGTTGTTCTTGAGTGTTTTGATCATTGATGCTTTCATCCTCATGTTTCTCTTCCAATTGATCATTGTTTTGCTCATTTGAGTCATTGATGGTGAGCTCTTTCATTCTATCTTTTATGATACCTGCATCATCAGTATCCTCTCTCTTTCTTAATAGAAGATCATTAGCTTCATCTAAAACTATATGAATTGACTCTTCTACTATTAGTATTCTTTTATTAAATACTCTAAAAATTTTGCTAGAAGTAGAATAGTCAAAAAAAATAGTTTCATCAGATTTAGTATCAAATTTACCTAAGCTATCTTTGCATTATTTAAAACAAAACAATGACAACCAAAAATATAAAAATATCCTATGTTAAGTTTTCTACCTTTTCATAATTCATAAGATATTTTCTTTAAAATTAATCTTATTGAAGCATGGTTTAAGATGTAATATGCTGTGTTTATTACTTCTGTCCAAAAGTACTTTGAGAGCTTGTTTTCACATAGCATGGTACGGGTCATTTCTTCTAGGATTCTATTTTTTTTCTCTACTACTCTATTTTGTTGTGGTGTTCTAGGTGCTGAAAAATTATGATCTGTGCCTTTTTCATCATAAAATTTTTTCAAATATTTATTTTCAAATTCAATGCCATAGTCATTATAAATTGAAACAATTGGTAAACCTTTTTCATTTGAAATCTTTCGACAAAACTTAGAAAATACTGAAAATACTTCATCTTTAGATGCTAAAAATAAAATTCAAGTAAAACATAAAAAATTATCAATAATTATAAAATCATATCTTTTATCTCCTAGACTAGTTGTTCTTATAGGACCAAAAAAATCCATATATAAAAGTTCTAAAGGTTTAGAAGTTGAAACAATATTCTTAGATTTAAAGGAAACTCTTGTTTGTTTACCTAATTGACATACATCACAAATTTTATCTTTGTCAAAACTATTTTTTGATAAATCAAAAATCAAATTTTTTTTAATAATTTTAAAAAATATGTACATACTAATATGTGCAAGCCTACGGTATCAAAGCCAACTAGTCTTATTATTTTTAGCATTCATAGCCACAAGATACTGCATATTTTGCATAGAAAGATTATCCAAATCAACCATGTACACATTGCCATGCTTATGTCCAATGAATCTAGTGCTATCATCAAAAGGGCTAGTTACAATGCACGTAGATGATTCGAAAACTACTTTATAACCTTTATCATATAATTAACTAATACTTAAAAGATTATGCTTGAGACTATCTACAAGTAATACATTTTTAATACAAGTGAAGGGAGTGATACCAATATTACCAATACCGATGATCTTCCTTTTGCTATATCTCTCAAGGTGACCATCCTTCCATTTTTAGCTTTCAATATGATGAATTGAGATTCATCACTGGTCATGTATCTTGAGCATCCACTATCAAGATTCTACTTCTATTTTGTTACTTGGGATGCAAGACACATCTTCACACATAAAGTCAAGTTTTAACCTTAGGTACCCAAGCTAACTTGGATCCTTTGGGATTAGTCATAATGGTTCCTTTTGGAACCCATATTTTCTTAATATTTCTATCAATAAATTTATTTGATAAGTATGTATAAGCTTTATGTCCTATTTTACCACTTTTAAAACAAGTGATATTTGGCAATTTGCTCATGGATGCATTAATAAAAATATTTTTCAAAAATTTTTATTTTCTAAGAGTATTATAGCCAAGTCCAACTTTATCATATACAGTTTTTTGACTATCAATAATCATTTGAAGTTTGTATGAACTTAGTGTAAATCTATCAACTATAGATTTCAACTTGATTACCTCTTTCTTTAGATCTTGATTTTTTTTTATAAGAGTTTTGTTTAGGCTTGAAATTTCATCTTTTTTTTTAATAAAAATTGATTCTTTATTTTTAATTCTTTATTTTTGATGTCAGCTTCTTCTTTTTCTTTAGCCAATACTTGATTTCTTAATTTTAAATTTTTATTTTTTACTCCTAATTTTCTTAGATCATCCAAAAGTTCATGAAAAGTATCTTGCAGTTCTTCATAAGAAAATTTATTTTGAATTTCAGGGGTTACCTCATTTTTATTTGCCATAAGGTATAGGTTGGCTTCTTCATAGGATTCTTCATCTGTGGTGGAGTCATCACTATCACTCCACGTAGCCATCATAGCCTTTTTCTTTTTGAACATCTTTTAACCTTTCTTGAGCTGGGGACAGTCCGATCTGAAGTGGCCCGACTTTTTGCATTCATAACAGATGATGGGCTGCTCTTTTTTTTTTTTTACTTGGCTCCCCCTTAGCTGGTGGTCTTCTCTTGATCCCTTGTCTCCTTCTCTTCATGAAATGTCTGAATTTTTTGGTGATTAGGGCTAAGTCCTTATCTTCTTCACTATTCTCTGATTTCTCTAAATCTTCTTCTTTTTGAGCTATCGACTTGAGAGCGATTGTCTTCTTTCTTCTGATCTCTTCCTCAGAATGTTGCTTCATGATCAGCTCGTGGGTCATGAGGGATCCAAGTAGCTCCTTCAAAGGTAGAGTATTTAAATCCTTAGCTTCTTGAATTATAGTGACCATTGCCTCCCACGATCTTGGTAAAGATCTGAGCACTTTTCTCATAAAATCACTATTAGAATAACATTTATCAAGACTTTTTAAATTGTTTATGATGTCAGTAAAATGGGTGAATATTTGAGTTATTGACCCTTTAGATTTCATTTTAAATAGTTCATAGTTATGCACAAGCATATTGATTTTAGACTCTTTTACTTGGTTTGTGCCTTCATGTGTAACTTCTAACCTATCCCAAATTTCTTTAGCTGAATTGCAAGTAGAAATAAGGTTGAATTCATTTACATCTAAAGTACAATATAAGACATTCATGGCTTTAGTATTGAGTTGAATCATTTTCTTATCAAATTCATCTCATTCACCTTCCGGCTTAGGAAGAGACACACCATCAATCAATTTAGTAGGTGTGTGGGGTCTATTTATTATGATACTCCATATATCATAGTCAAGTATTTGAATAAAATTTTCATCCGATCTTTTCAATAGGTGTAGTTGGATCCATTGAAAAGTGAAGATCGGTTTGTGGATTGTCCCTCGACTAGAACTGTACCAAATTGGGCTGCCATTGATCTTTGGCTTTTGATAGTTAAATCAATCAACGGCTAGAGCACCAGACTCTGATACCACTTGTTGTCTAGATATGGAGCCCAAGAGGGAGGGTAAATTGGGTCTTTTTAAAATTTTTGTGATTAGTGCACTCAAAAAATATGCTACACTTGTTAAGTGGAGTGAGTTGATTAGCTATGAAAATAAAATCAATCACAAATGATAGGTAGGCAAATATAAAATATAAAGAATAAGTAAAGAGATGCAAACACAATAAACACAAGAGATTTATAGTGGTTCGGTGCCAACTCTACACCTACATCCACTCTCCAAGTCTCTACTTGAAAATTCAATCCACTAAAAGAATTTCAAGAATACAACACATCGGACAACTCCGACCCTTGCTATCTAACCAAGAACACTTATTTTTTGGGTACAAACCAACCCTCAATACTCTGATTTCAGATTCGGATAAATCTATTCGAGTTTTGAAACCTTCCAAAACTCAAAATCCAAAATACAATAGGAGGAAAAATAGTGTACAAAAATTTCAGTACAACAACCTCTTAAATGAGCACAATAAATATAATAAAAATATAATACTTAAGGAGAAAAAGTTTTTGCTGAATATTCTCAATGGATTTGCATACTTGAATACAGCTAGAGAGTGGTTGGTGAGCTAATTGAATGCTTCTTTCCTCTCTTTTTGGGGATTTTTGAACTTTCACAGATGTGAGCTTTGAATGCTTGAAAACTTATAATTTTTTACTTCAAGAGAGCATTTATAATCATCATTTATACTTGAGAATATCTTAATATCAGTTTAAAGCTATTGGAGAGTGTTTAATGAGTATTAAATGCATAAAAAATGAACTGAAAACTAGTCGTTATGAAGCTCGTCCAAAATGGGACGTCCTATGGGGTGCCCCACTGGCAATGGGACATCCCATGGGATGCCCCAATTGGCTAGATAGAAAATGAAGTTTCTATTTTGATCTCAGGGTCTCAAGGGTCATCCCACTGTGTGGGTCATCCCACATGGATCGTCCCATTGCGTGCCATAAGCCAAAACAGTACGTGCCGACTTCTCAATGAAAGGGGATGATCCAGATGGATCACTCTATTTTGTGCCAATCTAATTTTTTATATATTTAAGGTCTGACACTCATCAGAACACTTTCAAATACTTTCAAATCAATTCGACACTTCCAAAAGGCTTCAAAAACTTCTCCAACTTGCAAAAACTTCAACTTTGGCACACTTGATGGAGCTTTTCAAATTCAATATTTTAGACTATCTGAAATATCATAAAAATATTCTTCAAGGATAAAAAATTCATTAGTAGTCTCCTCAAATGGTTTGTGATCATCAAAATTAATTTTTGGAGCAACACGAGGCATTAAAATTAAGCTAAAATGCTAACTTTGCTTTTCAGGATCTACAAGAAGATATGAGTTGAACATGTTCCAAAGAGGTTTAGGGTTGTGTGAACTAGTTTGCCTTCTACTTGATTTTATTAGATAAGCGTAGTGAATCTTACCATGCTGTGTTAGAAATCTTAAGATCCACATGCTATGTTACCATGCAAACAAACATTGAACACAAGGACAATGATTAGGTCCCATAATGTTGCCATGCATATCAATTGGTGATGTCTTTAGAATTACATTGATTTGAATTAATAATACCAATGGTGCCACCACTTTTGGACACACATAGGTCATGCATAATCCAATTATGCCGAAGTTGCTAAGAGCTTTTGTCACATTCCACACTCTCTAAGTTAGGTTAAGGGCATGTTTGGTTGGGAGAAATTAGACTATGGGATGAAAATGGGAATGGGAATGAGTGACCTCACATTCCAGCTATTTGATTAAAGAGAGTATCATTCCTATTCCAATTTCAAGGAAAAATTGAAATACCCCAATTCTTCAAAATCTAACCCTAACTCTCTCTTAGAATTCAAATTCTATTCCGATTTCGATTCCAGTTACAAACCAAATGCATCGAGGGATACAACCATTTCGATTCTAATTTCAATCCATACTAATACTGATTCCAATCATGAATCAAATGCACGTATTGGTTTAAACAATAAAAAAAAATATTTCAAAATGCATCTAAACTATGGATTGTTTATAGCAGTTTCAAAGGAAGCAATTAAACTAGTCCCTCTCTATTAGTATGTTGTTTTTTATTTCATGCTAAGACTATGGTAAAGTATGATGGACACTTGTATAAAGAAGCCATCCTCTTTTTCTCTGTACAAGTCTAGTATAAATTCGGCCAAGGGAGTCAGAAAGCAAAATATCCCAAAATGATACCAGAGTAATGCCCACCCTAGTCTACAACACCACACTGAATGATCAACGATATAGGAGGCAACCCAAACTGTGGTACTTTTCATCTCATTATAAACCTGTTTGATATCCAAAGAGACACATCCAATCACCAATCTCTAGATGTCACAAAGTAGAAGGTGTGTGGTTGCAACCCTCATCCGTATTTGAATCTAGTTGACCACCATGGCTAAATCCCCCTCGATTATAGGATGATCAACTCCCAAAGATAGCCTCGCATATGAGATACTCGACTAGGCTACGCTCAACTTGATTCCTGGGATGGTAGAATTAAAGAGATGGCTCCCACTAGTAGCCACCAACCTAGAGTCAAGTTCCCGAATGATGAAACTAGCTCCTCCTATGCTGACATCAAAGTTGACTTTGAGGAAATTTGAAGGTGGGGGCTCCTAGGTAGTGAAAGCCACATGGGTCGCTACATGAGCAAAGGAGGAACCTAAGATTGAAAATCAATCAAGGCCACAAGTGAGAGAGAGAGGTGGGCAATCATGGCGGCTTCACTCAGGGCTCTTGTCGGGATGAACCTCTCTAGTGACCTCCTCAACTCGAAAAAAAACTATTCTTGGTCAACCAAATATCGTGAGTAATATAGGTAGCTTTGATGCCAGACAATCTGAATGCCTTGGTGCCATCGCTCTATCATAGGACCTCAAGAAAAGCTTGAACTAGTGTCTCAACTAGACAATCATGGGAAAAAAACTGGTCAAATGCTAAACCCCTATAGCTCTCGAGCATAAAATAGGATGTGCTCAATCTCATGCTCCAGCACATGACATGAACAGAGAGATGGGAGGTCTATGCCTTTGCTCCTGATCAGTAGCACTTTGGTTGGCAGGCAGCCCTAACCTAACTCTCAAGTGAACCCAAATCTCCAAATCTACACACCTTTTAACCTCCTGTATAACTCTCTTCTGTATAGGTCGTAGAGGTCTCTAGCCTACCGCCCTTAAGATGTAGGTAGAACTCCAGACCCTCACATCTTGACCGCCATGAAAGGGGATCACCTGGACCAAGATTTTCTCAGTCAGGTAATCACCAAACAATCGGGTCACCAAAGTAGTTTTCCAACCCCTCCCCTTGGGGTGGAGCAAATCATAGAGCCATAGAGACTCCCCTTCATATTGATGAATGTCGACCAGCAACTCAGTGGAAGGTCCATGATCCAAGGATCATGATGAAAATAGATCATCTACCCATCACCAATCAACCATTGAGTTCGGTCCATGACGTCTAGAGGGTGAGCACAGATCTCTCTCCATATGAATGAACTGCACCAACCAGCCCAAATATCATTACAGAATGTTAATGAGCCACATCTGGTCCTCATCATCATGCTCCAAAAACTATCAAGCTGAAGTAGGAAGTATATGGCATGTCTGGTGACCATGGCATCATATGTGGCCTACAAGAGTTGATGCCAAAACCTCGCTCATTGGTTGGTTGATAGATCACATCACAAGTCACAGGATGCACTCCACCCTCTCTCAAATGTGAGGACCACAGGAAGCTTCTAAACAACTATTCGAGTTTCACTAGGCAGGTCTTCGACAGAACAATGTTAGATAGTATATAGATAGTGTTAGGTGGATGTCTGGCCAGGACACCATCTCCTAAGACCTTTTCAGTACCACGTGATGCAGCAGGAAGAAAGAAGAAACAAAACAAAAGCAATCAAAATACGTGGATCAGCCACAAAAGGGCTCGCCTCCATGGGACATGCAAACTTCACTATAAAAAAAAAATTTACAAGAGGAGATCTCACCTTCGACCCTTGTACACCTAATTTCTCTCTCACTAGAAGTTTTCCTCATAAAAACTCTCTCTCTTGGAAGACCCCCTGAATCCCTGAAGTGTCGGGCGTCCGCTGTCCAGAGCCTTGCTCCTTCTCTCTCAGCAGCCTTACGCCTCTCTCTTTTTCTTCTCGGGTTTCGCACGGCATCCTCAGCAAAAATCGAATCACCAGAAGACCACACCCTCCTTCTTCACTGTTCAGGTCTTTTTATAGAGCTAAAACTCAATTAGATTAGGTTTAAGAGTCCTAATCAAACCCAATTAAGGCCCCAAACCATTGGATCATCATCGGAAACTCTCTGGGCCGTCCGATTATGATCGGTCCATGGAATAGTATCGTGGACCACGAGAAACGCGTAAGAAATGCCCATGCGGTCCACAGGCCCAGCCATGGGTCCATGGTGGACCGGGGTAAAGGGCCCAGGCAAGGCACCTGGGCCTGGGTCGGCCTGCACGTGCGGGCCTAGGCCACACCCGCGCACAGGCCTGCGCACGGGCTGGGCTGCGCGCCCGCCTAGGCCGCCCACCCACCTGGGCCGTGCACCTAGGTCGCGCGTCCCGCATGTTGGCCCCATCTTGGTACCGCACCGTCGCCTGCGGCCGCACCGCTGCCGTCCACCACAGCCTGCCGACGGTCCTCCTGTTAGGAATAGTATCCCAAAGTCAATCGTCAGTCTGTTGACAGTTGTGCTCTTTGTTGTATTAGTACATAAATCATAAATAAATAAAAGTTATTTTGATATTTTTTCATCACAAATTATCATCTTCTAATGAACTCCTGTGTTGTGGTGAAGTCCTTAGGACTATTTAGACTCGACAAAGGAAGATTTGTCGTTTAGTCTTTAAACCTGTTCGCGACCAAATGATATATTGTTACCAAGGACAACAATGTTTATCGAGCATAGGTCGTTGTGTGCCATATAGGTTGGTTGTCCTCTTAACCAAGGAGTATGGAGACACTGGTATGGCATACAGGTGAGATGTTAGGGTACATCTGCACTGAACGTGACGGACTCCGGAGCTATCTCTGCTGTCAAGATTTGCTCCGATGGGATATGGGTATAAATGTCCCTCCGACCTGAGATTGCTACGGTGACTTGCAAGCAACTTACTGCATTTAGGCACTGGACTACCTGAATTTCTAATTCAGTGATGGAAGGCAGTCAAGTGTAGTCAAGTACTTGACTTGTCGGTGCATGTGTCAAGATGGGATTGACCACTCCAGTTCAGGAGCTGTGTACAGTCGTGTTTCAATTTAGCAAAACCTTGGCCAGGGTAGTCCTAGTGAGGAGTCACAAGACTGTTTGAGTTGAGCACGACTCGGATGATCCAATTAGGGTTGACAGTTTAACCCTGAGTCATCCTAAACACAGGGGTCAAAAGGGATGAATTATACAGTAACCATATTCACGTAGGTTCTGAGTGTTGCGATTGTGACTATTTGACCTATCCGAACGTCGGGTACCATTGCTAGATGGTCATTCGATTAGTACAGGAATTGGTTCCTGTGCTACCGGCTTAGGTTCGAACCTGCGGGGTCACACACATTAGAGGTTCCTATCTGATCTGATGGCTGATGAAGAGTCCTAATATTCATGGACTATGAGTCCTACGTGTCTAAAACTCTGAGATCAAAAATCAAGATTCTCTAATCATAAGTCCCACACATTTTGGGTACCGGGGTCAAGAGTCCCACTGGTTTGGGACTCTTCGATCAAGGTTTCATATTGATGAACTTTGATACCCGATTGCCCATCGAATTTGGACTCAATATTTATGAGAGGTTTAATTAATGATTTGATCACTAATTAACTCAATTTGATTGAGTAATTATTTTTGGATCAAGTCCAATTGAATTGGATTCAGTTGGGTTTGACCCGATTAGGTTAAGAGTTGACCTAATCGTCGAGATGGTTTGGTCTCTGATTTGACCAGGGATTGGACTTAATCAATTCCTAATTTGATTAAGATTTTATTGAACCTAATTAAGCCTAATTAAGTTAGATTTAAATTATTCTAATTGGGCCTAACTTATTTGGTTCAATTAGGTTGGTTTAAATAATAAAATCACCTTGACCCAAACTCTCTGTGCCACCTCACATCCACTGCGTCCATTTGAATTCACGAGAAGAAATTTCTCATGAATTTTTTCTCACACAAAGCCCTCCCCACGCCCACATTTGTGCGCCATATGGATGGATAAAGATGATTAGTTAACCATTCAAATTCAAAGCGTGTTTGAATTTGAATAGATAACTTATCTCTTGTGCCTTCATGCTTATCCATCTTGTGCACCACATAACTTACACGAGAAAAGGTTTCTCGTGAAACCTTTCCACGCACAAAGAGTCCACACCCTTCTCTTCTCATGCCATAAGTGGATAGGGATGAGTTGATTTGCATTTGAATTCAAACTCGATTTGAAGTTAAATGTGCAACCACTTATCTTTATCTTCTCATGCGGATAAGACACGTTCGACGTTGTTTTAAAAAGAAAAAAAAGGTGGGGCGTGCGTAAAAATTTTTGGAGAGAAAGTTTGGGGTGTGAGGAACCTTTCTACATGAGGTGACGGTCCAAAACCTTCCGAGAGAAAAAGAAAGAAAAGAAAGAAAAAAGGGCGCAGAGTTTTTCTTAGTGTACCCTAGGGTTTTAGCCTGGGGTTCGGGAAGTGAGAAGGTGAGCTACGAGTGTCGTGAGCCCACCAAACTTTAGAAAGATCTTCAACATCCTTTCAAGTATGTCTGCTGATGATCCAGAGTATCTGAAGAATCGACAGATATCGATCAAAGGAGTTCGATCAGCATCGGCTGTCGAAAGGACTCTACAACGAGCTAGCACTCGTGAGGAGTCGATCAAACCAGGAGCTTCGTGTGGACGATCCGCAAAGACCAGACATACTGTGTGGCTGCATCACAATGATCAGACTCTTTCGACGGTAATCAGATTGCGGCGATCTACTACCTGCACAAAAGTATTGTGTTCTGAACACATTACAGTAAAGTATTTACTGTTCAAATTCGAATTTCAAATTTAAATGCATGCATGCTGTATATCATATTTAGATCCTAGTGTAGGATAAATATATGTTAATTAATTAGATTAATTAATATTTTTTACTCTAAAATCATAATTTTGAAAAAGTTTTAAAATTATCATTTTACCCCTGCACTGAATTTCGCAACAAATGGTATCAGAGCAGGTTTTAAGATATGATATATGAATTTACATACGTAGATTAAGTTGTAATCTAAAAGTTTAAATTTAAAATTTAAAATTTAAATTTTAAAATTTAAATTTTGAAAGTTGTTCGAAATTCAAAATTCAAACATTTGAAATTCAAAATTTTAAATTTAAATTTTAAAATTTAAAATTCAAAATTCAAAATTCAAAAATTTGAAATTCAAAATTTGAAATTTGAAATTTAAAATTTGATTAAAATTTCAAATTTAAAATTTAAAATTTAAAATTTAAAATTCAAAATTTGAAATTCAAAATTTTGAAATTTGAAATTTGAAATTTGTTTGAAATTTGAAATTCAAAAAAAAATTAAAATTTGAAATTTAAAGTTTGAAATTTAAATTTTGAAATTGATATATTTAGATATACTTGATCCAAGTAGCAAGTAATTGAATTGGGTTGGTTGCCATGACCGTCCGGTCATAGGAGAAAAGTAGGGTTTAAAGGCCCTCTCCTCCCATTCGATGGAGTCTCCTATGGTGGTAGGGGTGCCGCTGCAATTATATCCCATGCAGATGAAGCAGCGAAAGGACTTAATTGTAAAGGTTCAATTATAAAATTTATCATGAATGTGTTAGATTAGATCTAAAGGAATATTCATGATTTATTTTGATTGAGTTATTTTCTGTTATGTAATTAGCAATAAGATTGCTATTTATGAAACGTGCTGATCTATTTGTGAAATGAGTCAACATGTTTGGTGAATAGAAAATAAAACCTTTCAAATTTGAAAATTATTTTTGAAATGCCAAACCCTGAACCATCAGTCCAAATACTTAATTAAAAGAATTAAGTGTTGTCAAGTTGGTCTAGAATTGTGAATTAAGACCTAAGACAATTGCATAAACTTGTGGGTCAATGGGTTAGATGGATTAGGTCCATAATTGGGTTAGACCTAAGGTTAGCTTAAAGAAATGGACTAAATTAGAGTAATTGGTCAAATCTAATCAAAAGTTGAATTAGATTAGGTCAAGGATACTCTAGACTCAACTCCAATAGTTGTAGTTGAATGGGTCCATGTCTTTAACTAGATCAAGATGGACTTAATTCAAGGCTACGCGGTGGAACCCTATTTACTAAATTGATCAAATTAAAACTAATGAACCGGTTGGTGTCTAAGGTAAGTTCGGCAGTTTGACCAGTGGTTCTTAAGTGGGAGCTACTCGCATTGATTCGATCTCTGACGAGTTAATGGCATATCCCCACCACTGATCTCACTTACCTGGCCAACCTGGTGAGTTAGGTTTTGATTAGATCACTTGGTGATTAGGGCTCACCCATGTCATTAGGTAAATCAGTGTGACTGATTTAGGTGCTCCTAATGCCGGCTTTAAATAAATTCTTTTTAATCTGACTTGGTGAAGTCAGTGGGAGGATTGAAATTGGTTGGTTAATTTCTTTTCTTCTATCCTTTAATAAAATCCTCAAAAATTATTAGGTCCCTAAAATGATTAAGTTATAGTGATAACTAAGTCATAGCCTCCCATTAAGTGAGTGATAATGAGTCCATTAGTTTAATAATCATTGGAGGCCCAAAGGCCTAGTACTTATTGACTAATGAAATTATCATTCATAGTATGATAATTTGGTTTGAGTCTTTCTGATGGTAGTCAGGTTGGCCGACCAAAGTCGGGCCTGATCATTTATTGTTCCGATTCATCAAATCAAGTCATGTTAATGGTTGGACCTAACCAGATCTTTTCAGTGGAGGCCAAAGCCTACTGATTAGGTTCTGGGGCAAAATTGATTACTAGAAGTTGTTTAGAGAAACAACTGGTTATGAACCTACCCATAGATGCACATGGGTTGACCAACCAAAGTTGGGCTCGTGTGTAGTCTGTGTGGATTCTAGTACCCACTAAGAAATTAAAGTAATTCTTCGAATTGGAGGTTGAGGCTACCGGTTCGTAAAAATATTGGGAGAAACTTTAGACTAAAGTCCAAGTCTTTAGTATTAATAATTTATGTACTAATAGAGGTCTGATTTTTTTTTATGCAGCTATGGCCACTATCCTGTCACTCCGATCATTATTAGATAAGGACAAGCTCATAGGACCTAATTTCGATAGCTAGTATCGAAAATTAAAAATCATCCTTGAGCATGAGTGGATCCTTTATGTTGTAACGGATCCGGCACCCGAGGAGCCAACCCCAAATGCTAGAGGGACGATCCGAGACACTTACCAGAAGTGGCTCAACGATCAGACCACTGTTCGGTGCACCATGCTGGCGGCAATGAATGATGAGTTCAGCCGCAGGTTTGAGAAGGCCCAGCCGCAGGAGATGCTTCAAATGTTGAACGACTCCTTTGGCATGCCTGACGACGTTGAAAGGCATAAAACTAGTTGTGCCATTTTCAATGCTCGGATGAGGGATGGGGCCTCAGTCACCGATCATGTACTGTACATGATCGAAATGATTGAGCATCTAAATAAACTGGGCTTTCCCCTACACAAGCAGCTCGGTAAGGATGCGATCCTTAATTCATTGCCCAAGTCCTTCCTCCCCTTCCTTACTCATTTTTGAATAACAAAGCCTGCAGTGAACTACCACGGCTTGTTGGGGTTGCTGCAGAACTTTGAGAAGGACCACCAGCTCCATAAGGAGTCGGTGAATGTTGTGGGAGGGTCTTTTTCTGATCGTCGACCCTTTAAGAAAGGGAAGAAGAACAAGAAGAACAAGAACAAGAAGGTGCAGCCGCATGCTGGGATGTCTGCACAGGGTCAGACCAAGAAGTGCAAGCCCGACCAGAGCTAGGCAGAGTGTTTCTTTTGCAAGAAGCAGGGGCACTGGAAGAGGAATTGTCCTCTATACATTGCCTCCCTGGACCCGAACAGGCCGAAGAAGAAGCAAGATAATTATATGATAACACCTTGTAACTTTTTCATTTGTGATACTACTGCCTGGGTATTGGATACCGGAAGCCCTTATCATATTTGCAATTCGATGCAGGGTCTGCAGGTCAGTACGAGATTTGATGATAGCGAGAGGTTCCTGAACATTAGAGATGGAAGCAAAGTTCTAGTTCTAGCTTTAGGAATCATGAACCTTGTAATCAATTCTCATAATGTAATTCTGAGTGAATGTCACTATTGTCCAAGCTTTTTATTAAATATTATTTTTGTAGGCCTTTTGACCATGTATGGTTATCAATTTTTAATAAAAAGAAACATTTGCAATATCATTTTGAATGATGTTACAGTGTTTGTTGGACAACTAGATAATAGAATTTATTTACTGTCACAGCCTGTTAATGTGGTTCAAACCTCCGGTAAACGCCCTAGAATAGATAATGTATCAGAAGTCTACCTTTGGCACTGTAAGCTAGGTCATATCAATAAGAATAGGATAAACAGGTTGGCTCAAGAAGAAATTCTTGAAGTTGGTGATTGTGAATCACTTCCAACCTGTGAGTCCTGTCTTCTTGGAAAGATGACCAAGTCATCTTTTACTGAAAAAGATGAGCGAGCCAGTGAACTCTTGGGTCTGGTACATTCTGATGTATGTGGATCCATGAGCTCAAGTGCAAGAGGTGGATATTTCTACTTTATAACCTTCACAGACGACCTATCGAGGTATGGGTATGTCTATTTAATGAAGCATAAGTCGGAGTCGTTTGAAATGTTCAAACTATTCCGAAATGAGGTAGAAAAATAAACTAAGAAGTGTATTAAAACTCTTCGATCTGATCAAGGAGGTGAATACCTTTCCAATGAGTTTCTGACATATTTAGGAGAGAATGGGGTTCTCTCACAATGGACTCCTCCTGGAACATCACAGCATAATGGTGTATCTGAAAGGAGGAATCGGACCCTGTTGGACATGGTCCGATCCATGATGGGGTTTGTTGGTTTGTCGATCTCCCTCTGGGGATATGCGCTCGAATCGGCTTGTTACCTTCTAAATAGGGTTCCGAGTAAGTCTGTAACCAAAACACCATATGAGTTATGGATAAGATGTGAGCTAGTACTCTTGCACCTTAGGGTTTGGGGGTGTCCGGCTTATGTTAAACGTTTAATTACGGACAAGCTTGGACCTAGGTCTGACAAGTATAATTTCATAGGGTACCCAAAAGAAATTAAAGGGTATTATTTCTACCTAGCTGATGAGCAAAAAGTGTTTGTCAGCCTTAAGGCAATCTTTTTAGAAAAGGAGTTCCTTGGTGAAGGGACTGTTGCCTCTAAGGTCGAACTTGAGAAAGTTCGACAGGTGAAAAAATCGACACAAGTAGCTGAACCTGAACTGGATTTGGTTAAACCAAATTCAGAGCCCATTGTTGATGCACCCTTAAGGTGATCTGATAGAGTACCACGTCAACTGGACAGATACTATGGTTTCTTGATCCGGGATGGAGATCCTATCGAACTTGATGAAAACGATGAGGATCCGATCACCTACATGGATGCAATGCAGAGACCTGACTCTGAGAAATAGCTAGAGGCCATGAAATCCAAAATGGAGTCCATGAAGGTCAACGATGTGTGGACATTGGTTGACCCACCCGAAGGAGTAAAATCCATAGGGTGTAAATGGGTCTTCAAGAGGAAGAGAGGCACAGACAGAAAGGTGGAAACCTATAAAGCCCATCTGGTTGCCAAGGGATATCATCAACGTTATGGTATAGACTATGACGAGATATTTTCTCCTGTGGCAATGCTCAAATCCATTCGGATTATGCTTGCGATAGCTGTCCATCTAGACTATGAAATCTGACAGATGGATGTGAAAACAGCTTTCCTAAATGGAGAGCTGGACGAAGAGGTGTATATGATACAACCTGAAAGATTCACATCCATAGATGAGTCTAAGGTGTGCAGGCTACAGAGGTCTATTTATGGACTTAAGCAGGCATCTCGGAGTTGGAACATACGTTTTGATAGGATGATCAAGACGTATGGCTTCGTTAAGAACAGAGAAGAGCCCTGCATTTATAAGTGGGCTAATGATCCAGTAGTAGTATTTCTTATATTGTATGTGGATGATATTCTCTTAATCGAGAATGATATCCCTGCATTACAGAGAATAAAGATTTGGCTGTCGTCACAATTCTCCATGAAGGATCTGGGAGAAGCTTCCTACATCTTAGGGATGAAGATCTATAGGGATAAATCTAAAAAGTTGCTTGGCTTATCCCAGTCCACATACATTGGTACTATGCTGAAAAGGTTCAGCATGGAGAATTCCAAGAAAGGCTATCTTCTGATAGGCCATAGAATTTCTCTCTCAAAGAGGGATTATCCAACAACACCTCAAGAGAGAGAGCATATGGGTAGAATTTCATATGCTTCAGCAGTGGGATCTATCATTTACGCCATGACATGTACACGACCAGATGTGGCATACTCATTAGGGGTAGTGAGTAGATACCAATCTGATCCAGGGGAGAATCACTGGAAGGTTGTTAAAACCATCCTGAAGTATTTAAGAAATACTAAGGACCAGTGGCTTGTTTATGATGAATCGGACTTGAGACTTATGGGGTTTACAGACTCTAATTTTCAGTCTGATCACGATGACAGCAAGAGTGTGTCAGAATTTATTTTTACCCTTAATGGTGGAGCTATCTGCTGGAAAAGTTCCAAGCAGCACACAGTGGCTGATTCAGTTTGCGAGGCGTAGTATGTCGCTGCATCAGATGCTTCCAAAGAAGCGGTGTGGCTGAAGAAATTCATCATCGAGCTGGGAGTAGCACCCTCCCTTGTTGGTCCAGTTCTGCTCTACTGTGACAGCTCTGGAGCCATTGCTCAGGCGAAGGAACTGAAGGCACACCAGCAGACGAAGCATATTCTGCGCCGCTACCATCTCATCCAGAAAATCATGGATCGAGGAGACGTCGACCTTCAGAAGATTGATGGAAAGAAAAACCTGACTGACCCATTCACTAAAGCCATTGCGGTGAAGGAGTTCAATGACTTCAAATCGAAGATGGATATTAGATACTGCATCGATTGGCTTTAGGCCAAGTGGGAGATTGTTGGGAATAGTATCCCAAAGCCAATCGTCAGCCTGTTGACGGTTATGTTCTTTGTTGTATTAGTACATAAATCATAAATAAATAAAAATTATTTTGATATTTTTTCATCACAAATTGTCATCTTCTAATGAACTCCTGTGTTGTGGTGAAGTCCTTAAAACTATTTAGACTCGACAAAGGAAGATCTGTCGTTTAGTCCTTAAACCTGTTCGCGACCAAATGATACGTTGTTACCAAGGACAACAATGTTTATCGAGCATAGGTCATTGTGTGCCATATAGGTTGGTTGTCCTCTTAACCAAGAAGTGTGGAGACACTGGTATGGCATACAGGTGAGATGTAAGAGTACAGCTGCACTGAACGTGACCGACTCTGGAGCTATCTCTGCTGTCAAGATTTGCTCCGATGGGATATGGGTATAAATGTCCCTCCGACCTGAGACCGCCACGGTGACTTGCAAGCAACTCACTGCACTTAGACACTGGACTACTTGAATTTTTAATTCAGTGATGGAAGGCTGCTGGGTGTAGTCAAGTACTTGACTTGTCGGTGCGTGTTTCAAGATGGGATTGACCACTCCAGTTCAGGAGCTGTGTACAGTCATGTTTCAATTTAGTAAAATCTTGACCAGAGTAGTCCTAGTGAGGAGTCACAGGACTATTTGAGTTGAGCACGACTCGGATGATCTAATCAGGGTTGACAGTTTAACCCTGAGTCATCCTAAATACAGGGGTTAAAAGGGATGAATTATACAGTAACCATATTCACGTAGGTTTTGAGTGTTACGATTGTGACTATTCGACCTATCCAAACGTCGGGTATCATTGCTAGATGGTCACTTCGATTAGTATAGGAATTGGTTCCTGTGCTACCGGCTTAGGTTCGAACCTGCGGGGTCGCACACATTAGAGATTTCTATCTGATCTGATGGCTGATGAAAGTCCTAATATTCATGGACTATGAGTCCTATGTGTCTGAAACTCTATGATCGAGAATCAAAATTCTCTGATCACAAGTCCCACACATTTTGGGTACCGGGGTCAAGAGTCCCACTGGTTTGGGACTCTTCGATCAAGGTTTCATATTAATGAACTTTGATACCCGATTGCCTAGCGGATTTGGACTCAATATTTATGAGAGGTTTAATTAGTGATTTGATCGCTAATTAACTCAATTTGATTGAGTAATTATTTTTGGATCAAGTCCAATTGAATTGGATTCAGTTGGATTTGACCCAATTAGGTTAAGAGTTGACCTAATCGTCGAGATGGTTTGGTCCCTGATTTGATCAGGGGTTGGACTTAATCAATTTCTGATTTGATTAAGATTTTATTGAGCCTAATTAAGCCTAATTAAGTTGTATTTAAATTAATCTAATTGGACCTAACTTATTTGGTTCAATTAGGTTGGTTTAAATAATGAAACCACCTTGACCCAAACTCCCTGCGCCACCTCACATCCACTGCGCCCATTTGAATTTATGAGAAGGAATTTCTCGTGAATTTTTTCTCATGCAAAGCCCTCCCCACGCCCATATTTGTGTGCCATATGGATGGATAAAGCTGATTAGTTAACCATTCAAATTTAAAGCATGTTTGAATTTGAATGGATAACTTATCTCTTGTGCCTTCATGCTTATCCATCTTGTGCATCACATAACTTACACGAAAAAAGGTTTCTCGTGAAACTTTTCCATGCACAAAGAGTCCACGCCCTTCTCTTCTCACGCCATTAGTGGATAGGGATAAGTTGGTTTGCATTTGAATTCAAACTCGATTTGAATTCAAATGTGCAACCACTTATCTTTATCTTCTCACGCGGATAAGGCACGTTCGACGTTGTTTTAAAAAGGGGAGAAAGGTGGGGCGTGCGTAGAAATTTTTGGAGAGAAAGTTTGGGGTGTGAGAAACCTTTCTGCATGAGGTGAAGGTCCAAAACCTTTTGAGAGAAAAAGAAAGAAAAGAAAGAAAAAAAGACGCAGAGTTTTTCTTAGTGTACCCTAGGGTTTCAGCCTAGGGTTCGGGAAGTGAGAAGGTGAGCTACGAGTGTCGTGAGCCCACCAAATTTCAGGGAGATCTTCAACATCCTCTCAAGCACGTCTGTTGATGATCCGAAGCATTCAAAGAATCAACAGATATCGATCGAAGGAGTTCGATCAACATCGACCGTCAAAAGGGCTCTACAACGAGCTAGCACTCGTGAGGAGTCGATCAGACCAGGAGCTTCGTGTGGACGATCCGCAGAGGCCAGACACACTGTATGGCTGTATCACGATGATCTGATTCTTTTGACGGTGATCAGATTACGGCGATCTACTACCCGCACAAAGGTATTGTGTTCTGAACACATTACAGTAAAGTATTTACTGTTCAAATTCGAATTTCAAATTTAAATGCATGCATGCTGTATATCATATTTAGATCCTAGTGTAGGGTAAATACATGTTAATTAATTAGATTAATTAATATTTTTCACTGTAAAATCATAATTTTGAAAAAATTTTAAAATTATCATTTTACCCCTGCACTGAATTTCGCAACACCTTCACCACCTCGGATCTCGTGCCAACTTCAAAAGCTCGTATCTCCTCCATCCGAGCTTTATTTGGGGTGATCTTGATCTCTTTGGACTTCATTTTTCATCGCGAACCTCGCTGTGGGCTCAATGTGGGCTGAATCTTGAGACATCATATCTTAACAATCTCCACCTCGACTCGATATTTGACCTCCTCCAAACTCTGAGAGCTTCTGGATTTCCTCGTCCCCATACCCTAGGGTAATCGCCTGCTGATCATGGATGGACAAACATGAGAGTCGAGCCAGGCTGCTCGATCCCATCTCTGTCGTATGCTGTGCTCCTCCTGACCTAAGATCTGCTCGGGGCATCATCCTGCGGCCATAGGAATCTCACCTTGCGACGTCGCCTCTCATCCTCTCGAGTCTCCTGTCTCGTGCTCGATCCATCTCCTGGAGCTCCACCTCGCTCTAGACTCCACCTAGCTCCCGAAGCTCCACCTCACACTGGGCTCTCCGTCAAGTAATAATGTCCTCTACTTCTCTTCTTCCCCTCCAGCATAATTTTATCGCCGCGTAGCATCCTCAGGATTCCTCTACCAGCTACCATCCTATAGCCTCTCGAATCCAGTCTGCTAAGTGAGATAAGATTCTGCCTGAAATTGGGTATATATCGGACCTCCCCCAATCTCTTCACTGTACCGTCATGTGTCCTCCAATTGACCGTCATAATATCTCTAATTGCACAGTTCGATCCATCCGGTAGATATACAGTGCCCTCACTATTCTCCAGAGAGTCAAACTGCTCCTCTCTGCAACATACATGATAGGGGCATGCAGAATCTAATATCCACTACTGGGAAGAAGTAGATACCTCATCAGATATCTCCTAGACATCTCCATCTGAATCGTTGCCGACCGTCGCTACAGCAACCACCGTCCGATTTTTGAGTTGAGGGCAATCTCTGGCTAGATGCCCCAACTCCTCACATCGGTAACACCTAATTTTGCTCAAGTCCCTCCTAGATTTGGACCGCCCTCGTTGCGATCTCCTGTCGCTCTGTCTACCGCCTCCTGCTCCTCCAGAAGCCACCAAAACTGAGCTACCGCCACCTGAGCTCGAAGCTGGGTTCTCCCTCCTGAGAACCTCATTTTGGAGTATCACCGCGGTGACCTCATCCATCTTGATGGTCCTCTTCTCCACTAGAAGAATAGTCACCAAGGACTCGTACAAAGGGAGAAGCGACGCCAGCAAAACCAGCACCCTGGTCTTCTCCTCAATATTTTCACCAATGTTGAGGAGGTCGGTGAGGATCTTCTGGAAGTGGCTCAGATGCTCCTGCATGCTTTATCCCTCAGTCATTCATAGTTGGTAAAACTACCTCCAGAGGAAAAGAATGTTGGTGAGAGATTTTGCCATGTACAACTCCTCGAGCTTCGACCACAGCACCGTCGGAGAAGTCTCGCTCAGTACATGGATCACCACCTCATTCGTCAGGTACATGTGGATGGTACTCACCGCTTGCATCTGTAGCTGTTTCTAATCCCGCACCTCTTTGGTGGTCGGCTTCTCATCGCACAAGAGAGCATCGATCAACTCCTGTTGGATGAGCACGTCCTTCACCCTTGCCTACCACAAGGAGAAATTGCTCTTACAATCAAACTTGTTGATCTCCATCTTGATTGTTCCTGTCTTCTCCATCTTCAGTCTTGCTCACCATCGCTGCAATCTGCATCCTTGTACTGCCTTGCTCTGATACCATTTGTTGGGTGGATGTCTGGCCAGGACACCACCTCCCAAGATCTTTTCAGTACCACACGATGCAGCAGGAAGAAAGAAGAAACAAAATAAAAATAATCAAAATACGTGGATTAGCCACAAAAGAGCTCGCCTCCACGGGGCATGCAAATTTTACTATAAAAAAAAAATTTACAAGAGGAGATCTCACCCTTAACCCTCATACACCCAATTTCTCTCTCACTAGAAGTTTTCCTCAGAAAAGCTCTCCCTTTTGGAAGATCCCCTGAACTCCTAAAGTGCCTGGCGTCCGCTGTCCAGGAGCCCTGCTCCTTCTCTCTCAGCAGCCTCACGCCTCTCTCTTTTTCTTCTCGAGTTCTGTGCGGTATCCTCAACAAAAATCGAATCACCAGAAGACCACACCCTCCTTCTTCACTGTTCAGGTCCTTTTATAGGGCTAAAACTCAATTAGATTAGGTTTAAGAGTCCTAATTAAACCCAATTAAGACCCCAAACCGTTGGATCATCACCGAAAACACCTTGGGTCGTTCGATCGCGACCGGGCCATGAAATAGTATCGTGGACCATGAGAAATGCATGGAAAACATCTATGCGGTCCACAGGCCCAATCGTAGACCGCCCGATCCACAGTGGACCGGCGTAAAGGGCCCAGGCAAGGCATCTGGGCCTGGGCCAGCCCACACACGCGGGCCTGGGCCTCGCCCGCGCACGGGCCCGTGCATGGGCTGGGCCGCACGCCCGCCTGGGCCGCCCGCTTGCCTGGGCCGCACGCCTTGGTCGCACGTCCTGCATGTTGGCCCAGACTGGGCCGTACACCGCCACCTGCGGCCGCACCGCCGGCACCCACCGCTGGCCGCTGGCAGTCCTCCATCGCCTCAAATCTCGTGCCAATTTTAAAAACTCGTATCTCCTCCATCCGAGCTCCGTTTGAGGTGATCTTGATCTCGTTGGACTTCATTTTTCGCCGCGAACCTCACTGTAGGCTCAATGTGGGCTGAATCTCGAGGCATCAAATCCTAATAGATAGAGATAGAGCTGACAACAGACCTCACTAGTATAACCTTGTCGATCATGGATAGTGATCTAGTCTGCCAACTCTCAATACGATCCCAGATCAATAGCTCTACGTCTAAGCACTCCATTGTCCATAGTCTTCGATTGGTAATACGGACACCCAGATAGCGCAACACCCCCACCTGCTCCATAATTCTGAGCCATGCTATGATTTCATTCTTCAACTAAGGCATGATCTTTGGGTTGAAATACATAACAAACTTGAGAAAATTCATCCTCTACTCGCAGGTGAGACAGTACTCCTCAAGGATCCTTGTAAAGCCTACAGCATTCTGAATCGAAGCCTAACTCAACAGTAAACAATCATCTACAAAGAGCTAATGCAAAATCAACTAGGCCACTAGAGTTGGCACATAGGGATGGATTAAAGGTCTGCCTCGAGGTTGCAACCTGCAAGGCATTTGATAGGGTGTTAGCACAAATGATTAACAAGTACAAGGTAAGGGGCAATCTTGATAAAGTTCAATAGTAGATTAGAATAACTCTGTCGGGGTGCCGTTGATCGGGATGGCAAAAACAAGGACTTAGACACAATTAATGATCCATCTAATCTACTGACTGTGCAAACCACAACTCTACAAGGCCTAACGAAGAAACTACCAGCTCATATGATCATATATGTCAACATATCGAGTTTGATAGCCATAAGACAATAACCATCTAGGACTCTCTGTCTATAGGTCTTGGAGATATCTTAATGTTAGTTGCACTGCCACCATTCAACAATGAAGTAGCTCACCATCACCACCAACTAGAACATCCACTTGGGAAATCCTTTTTTAAGGTTCTTCCAAGTATCCAAGGAGTAGCACACCAACCTTGCCTCTGAAGTGCTGGGTGACTTTTTCTTCTTTCTTCAACAAACCCTACAAAATGTATTCCAACTTTTAATAAGCCCATTTGTTTCTAGCTCATTTTTATCTTGATATCTAAAAAGATTTAAAAAGTTTCTTAGTGATGGAAATTCAAAAGCATGTGATGTAACAACTGACTTGTCACGTCCCGAACCCAACAGTCGGATCGGATACATGATGGCCACACACTCTTTAGAGCAAGTCCTAGAGAATATACAAGGCCAAAAATATTTCATTACAATCTCAACATCCATAATATCTAATTTTAATAATAACTAGTAAAATTTACATAATTACAAATTAAATTCCTTCAATCCTCTGATCAGGTATCATGATATTTTATCTATATATCTGCTCACTCGCAAATCCATACCATAGCCAATCATGAGCATCCTGTAACTCTGAGAAGAAAAAGAAAGATGAAGGGATGAGAGCTTTACAGTCCAGTAAAAATTTTCATATCATACCAATATAATAATATAATCTAAAAATAAGGATAAGCAATAAAACATAAAACCTCATGTTCAATATCCAGAATACTGCAAATATCTATAAATTTTCTATCTTGTTAAAATAGATGCATTGTCATATGTTAACAGGTGAAACACTTTTGTTCAACAATTATTTCATGTCTTATCTTTCATTTCTCTTTTCATAATCACATGATTTTTAACCTTTTCTTTCTGGCTTTGGACTAACCAAGTCTATACCTCAGTCATCATTCGAATCAATTTTCACTTAAAATTCATTCAAGACTGTCCCAAGATGAGCTCCTGATCGACTGTCCCACATACGAAAGTCCGTGAGAGACTGTTCCAGGCATAAGCTCCTGACGGACTGTCCCAAGCATGAGCTCCTGATCGGCTGATCTACCTATAAACCAGTGAGGGCTGTCCCAGGCATAAGCTTCTGACAGGCTGTTCCACATGACAAGGCTAGTCCATACCATATCTCTCTTTTTCATTTAATCGTTAGTGTTGATTTCACCAAATCAATTCCGACTTACATTATGATCAATTTAGATATGTCATATCCTTATAATCATGCCATCAATCTCTGATATATATATATTGACATAACATACTCATGCTCAAAATCAAATAACAGTATCTCAGATATAATAAATTCATCGATCTCAAATCCGACGATGCAAAACCAATGATGCAAGATCAATAGTAAAATAGCATATATATAATGGTGATCATGTACAGAGATTCTTACTTTTACCGGTGATTGATCCAAGCATAAAAATCAATAAATTTTTTGATTTATAAATTTTAAAAATAAGATATTCCACTCGACATCATATGCAAACAATCATATCTCTTTATGATCCTGATCAAATATAAAAGTCATATATGGAGAAATTACCGATAATCGATCCTAATAACACAAATCCAAGACTTCTCCTAAGATTACCCAAAATTAGGATTTGTCTAAGTATCTGGACCCTCCACTGGTCCACAAGACTTTTAGAGAGAGAAAATTCATGAAGAGAAAAAAATTTAGAGAGAGAAAGTTTTAGAGAGAGAAAATCTTTATATCCTTCAAATGAGGCAATCATGATCGAGATTATCAGAGATCATATCAAGGTGACTCATTATGGATTAACTATGATCGATGTTATAAATTTCAAATAAGGACCAAGCTGGGATCCAATCTATTATACAAATTTCAGAGTAATCTCAGGTCATTATATTTTTATCTCAAGTTTATCTTAGGGTCTATGATGAAATCAGAGAGAGAGAGAGAAAGATCTTAGAGAGACAAAATCCATAAAGAGAGAAAAAAATCCAGAGAGAGAAAATAGAGAGAGAATCTAGAGAGAGAGGATGGAGAGAAAAGATAGAGAGAGGAGAGAGGAAAGAGAGAGAAAGGAGAGAGAGGAGAGAGAGAAAATTTTCTCTTTCTTTTTTTTTTTCTATTTTTCTTTTTCTCTTTCTCTTTTTCTTTTTCTTTCTCTTTTTCTTTTTCTTTTTCTTTTTCTTTTTTTCTTTTCTTCTTCTTTCTTCTTCTTTTCTTTTCCTTCTTTCCACGACCTCCCTTGGGCCGAAACAGGGGATGGGCTGAGGGGTTTCGACTTGGCTCCGACAAGGGGCGACAACTTGGCCGGACGTCCGACAGCCAAGCACTTAAGGGAAGAGAGAGAGAGATGGGAATCCGATCTCGAGGATGAGACACCGTAACCGACGGCGTCGGTGGCCGAAAAAAAGAAAAAAAAAATTTGGTCGAACAGAGGTTTCATGATTCATGAAATTTTTGATGATCCCAACGGTCGGCAAGGAGTCTAAAACCATAAGAAGAAAGAAAAGAAGGAGAGGAAGAAAGATTGAACCCTTATTTGAACTCCGGTGGCCTCTTCGATCTTCGATTTCCGACGAACACAAGAAGAGGGTGCCACGGCTTTCAAGAAAAAAAGGAGAGAAATTGAGCTCAACGGTCATCAGTGGAGGCTCGTGAGGGAGAGGGGAGTCTTATTTATAGGAGATCCTAGAGTTTTAAGGATCCTAGAACCCTTCTCCAATCGGGATTCATCGGAGAAGAAGACTCCCATCAAAAGTGTTCTTCCCGTTCCTTTTTTTTTTGTATGGATTTTAGGTTTCTCAGATTTTGGACCGATCCAAGGCCCAAATAGGCCGGGTGTTACATTCTCTTCTCCTTCAAATAATTTCGTCCTCGAAATTAAGTTATGTTGTTTGAGATATATTCTAAAAAAATATATATACATGCATCATATCATTCTCATGCTTCTAATAATATCTTACATATTTATTTCTCATGATCTTGTTATAACAAAAATTATTTGAAATCTTAAACTCATCCCTTCTTATTGATTTCTCAACTTTTTCGAAGAATCGTAACATTTTGGACTAATAACAGTACTATCAAGCTATTAACAATATACTTGAAATGTCTAGGGTTCTTCTTGGTATTATCTGCAATGAAATAACCTACTAGCAAAAATTACTTGGCTATAATCTGATTAAATCAAGATCTGTAACATCCTTTCATTATCAATAAAATTTTTTCTTATTTGCAACTAATGTATTCCATCATAATATCTTTTAAATCAAAAAATTAATATTTATAATCAATTTAATCCATCACATTTTTGCTGCGCATTCTGATCTTAATTTATCAAATTATATAGATTTATCAAAAGATAAGAATATCTTTGTATGTTAAATCAATCAAAGATCTAAACTTCAAATTTCTCATAAAACTTAGAGCAAAACTTTAAGTTTCTTTATCTTTACTATCCCTTGGGCATAACACATCAAAATTAAATCTTGATCCACTTTCCATATTTGAATTCATTGTTTAAGCTTCGTCACTCTTCAGGAATCTAATATATCTAAAATTAATTTGAGTTAACCTTGAATTTACCTTACAATCATTTAGACAACTTCCAAACCAGCCTTTCTTTATAAATGAATTAACTCCAACTTGAGCAAACTAGAAGAACTCAAGTAAACATCTTTGTAAGTAGAATTAACTTGATTATTTCTTGTAGAACTCCCTTCATCATAACTCTTAGCATTAATAGATAAATCCATACAAAATCTTATCCCTTATATAAGTCATTCAAAATTTAACAATAACAATATATTTTAGTTCAACTCAAAAATTCGAATTCTGACTTGAATTATTAATACGCTCCGCTATCTTCAATAATTATAAAAAAAATTAAAGAATCTAATTTAAAGATAGTAATACAAATTATTAAAGATTTCATCATAACGTATATATCATATTCTAACAAAACTAATTCTTCGTATTTAATTTAACAACAATATCAAAATATCCTAGATCCACTTAGAAAAGCAAACTTTTGACTTGAAATTCAATGCAACTTGAAAGATCAAAAAATCAGATCCAAATATGATATTTTGAATAACAAAAAATTTCACCAAGACATGTATCTCATATTCTCATAATAAATTCAAATATATTTTTCATCTAAGATTGAGTTTCATATATGACCTCTTATAGGTTCAATACTCAAAAATATTTCTCTCTCATATGATATAATTTCTTCTTAGACCATACCCTAATTAACTTTCTTTTGATAAGTCCAAAATTTATAATGCTCAAATAATTATCATTGAAATTAGAAAAGTAATCATAATCTTCAATCATATAAGTTTAACATTCCAAAATCATCTAGTATACTCAACATAACTTATCAATACCTTGCACTTCATTTCAGGGTCAACTCTTCTCATACTTAGGTCAACCTTACTAATTGAAATCCAATATATACTCATCAATTTTATTATAGACATCATATACCACTTATGCATTAATTTCATCATAATATCTATTGATTCGAAATTTAATTACTGAATCATTTCTTTTATATCTATCATGTTCTTCATGATCATAATCTAAGTTCAAATATCACTAAAGTCAAAATTTCGAATAATTTTAAGATCAATACCACTTAAGTCATATTCTCTAGTGATCATAACCAAAACTCTAATATCATTCTATCACATCCTTAATGATCATAACCTTAAACTCTGATATTATCTATCATACTCTATTGATTATAATCTCAAAGTTTTGATATCACTTATATGACAATCCCTAGTGACCTTAAACCTGGGCTTTAGTATTGTTGTGTCATATCCTAATCACTTGTATCATTATCTCCAAATGAACGTAACCTAAGCTCTAAGCTCAGATACCACTCTGTCACATCCTATTGATCTTACATAAAGTTTTGATATCACTTCAAAATTTTTAATGATCTTAAACTGAAGCTTTGATACCATTCTATCATATCCTAATCACTTATATCATAATCTCCAATGATCATAACCTAAGCTCTAATACCATTCTGTAATATTCTAATCACTTATATCATAATCCCAAATGATCATAACCTATGCTCTGATACCATTCTGTCATACTTCGAATCCAACAACTGGATCGGATACGTGTGGTTGCACACTCCTTAGAGCAAGTCCTAAAAAATATGTAAGGTCAAAAATATTTCATTACAACCTCAACATCCATAATATTTAATTTCAATAATAACTAGTAAAATTTGCATAATTATAAATTAAATTCTTTCAATTCTCTGATCAGGTATCATGACGCATTATCTATATATCTGCTCACTCGCAAATCCATACCACAGCCAATCATGAGCATCCTATAACTCTGAGAAGAAAAAGAAAGATGAAGAGGTGTGAGCTTTATAGCCCAGTAAGGATTCTCATATCATACCAATATAATAATATAATATGAAAATAAGGATAAGCAATAAAACATAAAATCTCATGTTCAATATCTAGAATACTGCAAACATCTATAAATTTTCTGTTTTGTTAAAATAGATGCATCATCATATGTTAACAGGTGAAACACTTTTGTTTAACAATTATTTCATGTCTTATCTTTCATTTCTCTTTTCATTATCACATAATTTTTAACCTTTTCTTTCTGGCTTTGGACTAACCAAGTCTATACCTCAATCATCATCCGAATCAATTTTTACTTAAAAGTCTTTCAAGACTGTCTCAGGATGAGCTCCTGATCGACTGTTCTACGTACGAAAATCCGTGAGAGGCTGTTCCAGGCATAAGCTCCTGACGGATTGTCCCAGGCATGAGCTCCTGATCGGCTGATCCACCTATATATCAGTGGGGACTGTCCCAGGCATAAGCTCCTGACGGACTATTCCACATGACAAGACTAGTCCATACCATATCTCTCTTTTTCATTTAATCATTAGTATTGATTTCATCAAATCAATTTCGACTTACATTATGATCAATTTAGATATGTCATATCCATATAATCATGCCATCAATCTCTGATACATATATATTGATATAATATACTCATGCTCAAAATCAAATAACAGTATCTCAGATATAATAAATTCATCGATCTCAAATCCGACGATGCAAAACCAATGATGCAAGTCCAACAGTAAAATAGCATATATATAATGATGATCATGTACAGAGATTCTTATCTTTACCGGTGACTGATCCAAGCATAGAAATCAACAAATTTTTTGATTTATGAATTTTGAAAATAAGATATTCCACTCGACATCTTATATAAATAATCATATCTCTTCATGATCCTGATCAAATATAAAAATCATATATGAAGAAATTATCGATAATCGATCCTAATAATACAAATCCAGAACTTCTCCTAAGATTACCCAAAATCGAGATTTGTCTAAGTATTTGGACCCTCCACTGGTCCATAAGACTTCTAGAGAGAGAAAATTCATGAAGAGAAAAAAAAATTACAGAGAGAAAGTTTTAGAGAGAGAATTTGAGAGAGAAAATTTTTATATCCTTCAAATGAGGCAATCATGATCGAAATTATCAGAGATCATATCAAGGTGACTCAATATGAATTAACTATGATCGATGTTATAAATTTCAAACAAGGATCAAGCTGGGATCCAATCTACTGTATGAATTTTGGAGCAATCTCAGGTCATCATATTTTTATCTCAAGTTTATCCTAGGGTCTGTGATGAAATCAAAGAGGAAAAGAAAGACCCTAGAGAGACAAAATTCATAAAGAGATAAAAAGGTCTAGAGAGAGAAAATAGAGAGAGAATCTAGAGAGAGAAGATGGAGAGAGAAGGTAGAGAGAGGAGAGTGAAAAGAGAGAGAAAGGAGAGAGAGAAAATTCTCTCTTTCTTTTTTTTCTATTTTTCTTTTTCTCTTTCTCTTTCTCTTTTTCTTTTTCTCTTTTTCTTTTTTTTTCTTTTTCTTTTTTTCTTTTCTTCTTCTTCTTTCTTCTTTTCTTTTCCTTCTTTTCGCGACCTCCCTTGGGCCCAAACAGGGGACGGGCTGAGGAGTTTCGACTTGGCTCCAGCGAGGGGCGGTGGCTTGGCCGGATGTCCAACAGCCAAGCACTTAAGGGAAGAGAGAGAGAGATTGGGGGTCCGATCTCGAGGATGAGATGCCGCAACCGACGGCGCTGGTGGCCGAAAAAGAGAGGAAAAAATTTTGGCCGAATAGAGGTTTCATGATTCATGAAATTTTTGATGATCTCGACGGTCAGCGAGGAGTCTAAAACCATGGAAAGAAAGAAAAGAGGGAGAGGAAGAAAGATTGAACCCTTACCTGAACTCCGATGGCTTCTTTGATCTCCGATTTCCAACGAACACAAGAAGAGGGTGCCGCGACTTTCAAGAAAAAAAGGAGAGGAATTGAGCTCAACGGTCGCCGGTGGAGGCTCGTGAGGGAGAGGGGAGTCTTATTTATAGAGAGTCCTAAAGTTTTAAGGATCCTAGAACCCTTCTCCGATCGGGATTCATCGGAGAAGAAGACTCCCATCAAGAGTCTTCTTCCCGTTCTAATTTTTTTTTTTTTGTATGGGCTTTGGGCTTCTCTAATTTTGGGCCTGATCCAAAGCCCAAATAGGCCGGGTGTTACATGACTCCTTTTGTTAGGAGAAATTATTGGATCAGGTTCACCAGCTCAATGGTGAATTGGTCCAATCAGAAAGCAACATGGGTGGAAAACAAAGAAAGAGGAAAGGAAGGCGGAGGCCTTTCAAACCTCCAGGCTGCTTTCTGGTTGGATTGGTCTAGCAGTAAGCTAGTGGATCTAATCGAACTAATAATTTCTACTTGGTTCCCCAGTTTTGTTTGCTTACGAAACAAGTTGTGAAACAAATATCCTGAACCTTTAGAAAGTACAAGGATCATATAAAACATAATGCATATTTGAAGAGATGGTAGCTATTTTACCATGCATTGGGCTTCAAACTATATCCATCTTTTGGGAATAAAATCCAAGCATGGCTCTCCTTCCTCATCTCCTTGCCCAGAATTTTGGCATGCAATGTGAACCCTTGAATTAGCTGCCCACTTGACACTATGCATTGTGGTGCGTGCACCTGAACCTTGACAAACATGCTTGGATAAGTTGTTCAAATGCTTGACTTCTTAAATGTCAGACCGAGTCCCCTGATTAAATGCTTCTCTATTGTCTAATTTACGAGGCAAGTGTTGTTAAGTTGTTAGGCACCAATGCTTGAGCATTATGACTAAAATCTGCTTCAATAGATGATCGAAAGCTGAGGCTGCTTGCAACTCACGGATCAAGCTAAAAATAAGCTTAGCCGTTTGGCATCGTTATTTTTTGCATTTTGTTTCTGTTTGAATCAGTGAAACATCTCATTGACAGGGCCGGTCCTGACATTTGTTAGACCTAGGGCTAAATAAAAAAATAAGATCTTCTCTATTAAAAATTAACATACTTTAAATATTAATTATCATTAAAAAATTAATCTACGTGCAATAATTTTCTATAGATATATTCGTTAAGCAGTGTATAAAACCCATCATTAACCTATTTAATTATTTTTCTTGTTATAATATTATAAAAAGTCATCCTTGCATTCTATTGGAACATCAATACAAGGTCTAGGCCTGGGGCCTGGGGCAGTCGCCCAATTTGCCCCAGGGCCGGCCCTGCTCATTGATATTGATGTTGAATAGAATTTGCATAAATTCCTTGCTTCTTTTCTTTTCTATTTCTTCTTCTTCTCTCCCTTTTTTTCTTTTTGTAAGAGAGACCCGAACCTATTACAAGATTGGCCAGAGGTCACAGAATATGTGATACAATTATACAGTGCAGAGGGATTCCTTGCTTCTATTTTCACTCTTTTAGAAGCAAAAAATCTTTATTACCAAAAGCTGTAAAGATGCTGCAAACAATTTCAGAAAAAAGTTTCATCATTCCTGTTGTTCAATCTAGCTCATTCCGTTCTGGATTATTGAAAACGAAAACTAAGAACAGAAAGTAATAACAGAGGGGATCCTTTGTCTGTTTTGATCATTGAACACAACATGGTCCATATGAATATTATGACCAAACATCTGGTCCAAGCCCAACTCCACTGACATGCAAACCCTAATCCAACCTATTCGGATAAGTTCAAGTTCATTTTTGTGTTTGGTAACTTCAACCCAAAGCGAACCCAGCCCTAATCAGGTTGACATCTTTTCACCCAACCCAAACTTTAACCCATCAAACCAACTTGAGCCAATTCTGGTTCACCCAAAATGCAGTAGATTCAGACCAGTTTTTTCTGATCCTTCAATAAAAAGATTTATTCTCTTCACAGAAAAAGATAGAACAAATAAAGTTTCTTTTTTGATTCATCTCTGGGGTTAAACATCTCATTCATGATTTTTTTCCCCCAACTGACAGGAATCAACAGAAAAGGCAAATCCCCTATGATACACGAGATCAGCCTTTTCTTGAATGTCACATCAAATGAGTTAAGCCGGGCTAAAGGCAATCTCAAGCTAAGCTTGCATAATCTGAGCAGACCAGAAATTTTCTTAAGAAAAAAAATTCTAAGCACACTAGGCTAGATTTTTATTGACCCATTTCCCAGACTGCAGTGGTGTAAGATTGAATACTAGCTACACATAGGCTCACCAAATTCTAGCATGGATAGACAACTCAAGCTTGATTCAATTAATCCTTTATGCATGCTTAAAAATTGCAGTTTTGCTAGGTATTTTATCTTCATCTCAGAGCAACCTGTGGCAAGTCTCAAAGTAACCAGATGACATGGAACATTTTAGCAGAAGACAACAATAAAATAGTGAATGATCAATTTTCCTTTCTCTTGTTTGCTTTTCATTGAATAAGCTTTCTTAAAAACAAGAGTTACATGGGAGGATTTAAATTTTGACCAAAAAAACACTTTTGGTAAGAATACACCATATACCCATTAGTCCTCTTCAAAATAGAGCAATACTGTTCCATTTGCCCCCAGAATGAAAGAGACTGAAACAAAAAGAATGCAACTAAATCTCCATGTGTGTCAAAACCTAAACTGATGGATAGAGGAGAATTTAAACAAAATGTTGAGTTGGGTACTCCTGCTCATACCCATTGTAATCATAATACAGTCGTTCCCCCTTCGATATGTCTCGAATCGCAATCAACAGAACTCGACATTCACCATCCACATTGTACCTAACACATTTCAGATTCTGCTTCTTCTTCCCATCCCTAATTCAGAAAAGCAAACTAAATCAATATTTCTACCAAAAATTCTTCAACCAATTTAGCATTTCAAACCAAAGCACATTAGCTATCAAAGTAAGTTCGAATCTGCTTACGGTGTATGGTTGTTGATGCCATTGATGAACCGAGCGATGTTGCTACGCTCATCGGGGCATATAACAAGACTCTTTGATGGATCCTTGGCTGAAAGTAGTGTCATCATGCTGTCCCCATCATCATGCTCTCGATTCTTTAGGTAATCGACATCACCAACATACTCTGTTATAATTGTCAAGTCCTTGATGAACCTATCTGCCTCCACTGTGAACCTACTCACAACCAATACAAGATTTCCAAGATCCAATTCAGTAACAAGAACCAGCCAACAAAATGTGGAACAAAGTCATTCTACATGAAGAGTACTAACCCTTCGCGAGAGTCGTAAACAACCAAGAGAGGAGGCCATTCTCCCCTTTCCATCATTCTCTTGCAGAGGTTTAAGGTTTCAGTATCCTCCTTGGACAAAACCTGAAACCACCACCAATCCATGAAACTAGTCAGAACCTACACTTAGCTCATAAACCACATTTGGAATCTTTTGATCCAATCATTCTAGCATTACGCGATACCAATGATCTCTCTATCGAATAGCATTTGGAATTTACTAAAAATCACCAACTTTAAATATTCTGAGTAAATCCATTTGTTGAACGATTGGGATCACCAAAAAATCGAAGAAATGATTCCAAGTTTATCAATGCATCAAACTGTTACCTGCATCCCTTCTTGTTCGAGAGCAGCGCGGTTGGCGGAGCGCGGGGCCATGCCGGGAAGATATGTGAGCTCGTTGCTGAACTTGGCCCCTGTGACGGTCAATGCCGTGGCCAAGGATTGCATCTGCTCCAGCCTCCTATTGGGGTCCTCGATCGGATTAAAAGGCAATAACTTCCTCTTCTTCTTCGCCACCACCAGCCCCCCTGTCTTCTTCTTCCGTTTCCTACTGCCAAGCGTCTCAAATTCCGATGACCGCTGGATTCGGAAGAAATCCACGATCTTCGTCTGGACCAAAGGAAACTCTGCAACAAAATCAGGAACTCCAGGAATCGGATTAGCTAATGAGATGAGGAAAAGTGGAAAGTAAGAAGAGAATGAGATAAGAGGGAGAGAGAGAGTTACGCTTGGGCTTCTTGTGGGAGGAGCAGGAGGGGCAGAACCAGAGGCCCTGAGGGACGCAGGCAAGGATGGGGCGGAGACAGAAGAGGTGGAATCCTCGGTCGCACTTGTCGCAGAGGAGGAGCTCGTCGGCGCGGTCGCCGGAGCCGCACTTCTCGCACTGGAGGGATTCGACGCGATCTTCTTCGGCATCTGGGGGGGGAGATCGGCGAGCTGGGGCCCGGGTTCGCCTCCTGAAGGGGGTCTTGGGAGCCATGGCCAGAGGGAGATTTCCTTGGCCTTAAGGGTTCTGTAGATGAACTGTTGGTGCTTTAAAAAGTGGGGAAGGAAGGGCGAGGTTTCGCGCGCGAAAATCTTTTCCGCTCGCGGGAAGAGGGGTCAATTTGGCGCGAAGCGGGTTTTTTTCAGTGCGCTCCGCAGTGTAGTTTACCGTGAGACGACGGATTTGGACCGCGTCCCGCTTAAGTGAAAAATGTGGCCAAGCTACTTAAGATATATTTTTTTTTTCCAAAAAAAAAAAAAAATTTTTAGGAGAAAAAAATATTAGGACCTTGGTATTGCTCCATTTAGGGATTAGGGTCCAATTTCTTTCCTATTAGCTAGGATTAAAACCGGATCAGATACCAACATGTCTATATCCATATTTATTTTTTCTGATAAATACAAATACAGATATAAATATTTTTTGAATGCAAAAATTTATATATATATTTATTTTAAATAAATACAGACATAATTCGGATGCTAAAAATATAGATATAAGTTAGATAATTAAACTTTATGATTATATAATTAAATAATTATTAAATAGATGATAAATTAAATTAATAGCATGTTTATATGATTATATATATTTTTTAAAAAATAATAACTGATATATAAAATTATATAAAATTATATATAGATTCGAATATTCAGATATAGATTCAATAATTATCTATTCATATCCATATTTATTTTTTTTTACAGATATACATATTAGTCAAATTCTCAAATTTCTATTCATATCCAAATTAATTCAAATACGAAAACAAATCCAGATGGATATTATCTATATCACTTTTACCCCTACTATTAACCTTCTTTGTAAGTTTTTCATTCAATTGGCATATTCATTTTATGCATCCTGACAAGAGATCAAGGAAGAAAATTGATAAATAGACTCTCAGTGTTAAATAGCAAAACCAAGAGATCAAAGTTTGAGAATAAAATTAATGGTCAACACGTGTTTCTTGCAACCTAGAACAAGCTATGGATCAAAAGTTAACTTGTCGATAATTTAAACCTTATTTATTAATCCAATGATTGGAAATAGTCACATTATAAAGCAACATAATAATAATAATAATAATAATAATAATAATAATAATAATAATAATAATAATAATAATAATAATAATAATAATAATAATAATAATTGGTTAGATTTCAAACCTACTAGTCAGAGAGGAGTGCAATATGTGGTTTTTTCTAGTGGCACATACATGCCTTGTGAATGCAACCCTCTTTCCCATCATTTGTATCTCATGTGCCGCATATAGAAGTATGCATGCTTGTATTTTGAAAAGGTGAAATATCCACTCTAAGTGTAGACAATGAGTACAATATCAAATGCAATTAGGGCTCATAGTACACTTTACCTTGGTCATAAGAATGAGAAGTACATGTCAAATTGATAATTGGCGCTAACTCGATGTGGGTACTCTTAGAGTGGCAACTCAAGATGAACCACCTAAAGTTTGGTTCGATATTTATCTTGAGTTTTGCCAACTCTACTAGAAAAAGATCCAAGCTAGAGCTACGCACTCTTGGCTCACTGGAGTTGGCCTCGGTGGCACTCAAAATACATATGATGGCTTTTGCCACTGTGCATATTTATTATATTTTACTAAATTGGGTGGATGTATCTCACTAATCAGTTGACGAGAGCTATTATGGAAAATTGACAGGTAATCATTTACAGCCCATAATTAATTTTGTTTTCGCCGCCTACAATGTTCTCTCTTCTCATTTTAATCTCTAGCCTCGTATCGATTGATACGCAAACTATTCACTGCATATGTTTACCTAATCACCTCCATATGGATGACACAGTACTCTATCCTCCCCCTCTATGATTCTTTGTTGGTGGCACCACCCAACCTGCTCTCAGCCCTCCTCTGCTCCCTTTCTTTCACTCACAATAGCAACATACTCATCCATCCTCTCCCTCTCTCCCTTTTTGCTAGAACACCATATCTACTCTTGATCTTCGTTTGTATAGCCTTTTTTTGTCTAAAACAAGATTGATAGCCTTCGCAAGATGTTGTTCAGTATTGATTGTTGTGAGTACTAACCAGAGATCTACATAACTCCTTTAGATCATCTGTCAGCAGTGATGGACCTCGAGGCTGTTTTCAACACCATGAAAGTTGTAGACCTTGCATCTCCATACAAGTCTCGAAACTGCAATCATCTCCAAGCTTTGGTTTCCCCATATCTTGTTAGCATGAATTTATCCATGGCAATTTGCTAAATGATAACAAGAGGACAGGTTATGCCTGCACACCAGGATCGACCAAAGAGTAAACATAAGGGAAGTTTACCTTGGGACCAATGAAAACAATCTTCTTAAGTGGTTGCATATGAAAAATTGCTTGCCAGGTAAACACCAATGTTTCAATTAGGTAAGGAAGAATGGTGAAACACCTCAAGTCCATTATTATTGGTGCAAGGTTGGAGGGGCAGGCAAATTCCTTTCAAGGTGGCAGTAGCTCGATGTGGGTAGTCCTAGAGCGACAACTCAAGGTAGAATTAACTTGAGTTTTGCTATCTCAACCAATATGAAAGAGCCAATCCAAAGCTTCTCTTGGCTCACTCAAGTTTACCTCAACTTTACTCACAACATATAAACAAGTGCTACGTCTTGTCAACAATGACTACGTAGTCTCGTCCATCCTTTTGTCTTTGCCCCCTCTTTTTGTAGGACCACCCTGTTTGCTTTTGACCTTTGCTTGTATAGCCATCTTTGACTAAATCAAGGTTGATATCCTTCATGAGATGTTGTTTAGTATGGATTAAATTCTTTCCTCAAATTTATGTCTCTTAGCTTGAAGCGAACCATTTAATAAATTCTTAGTTCATCCCCCTTCACATGCCCACCACACTCCTCCATGGCAAGGGCCAAAATTTTTGTTTGCTCGGGGAGGTGATGGCAGGATGCCATCAACAAAATGCTATAAACAGCAAAAAAAATTAGTTCTAATGTTGATGTGGTTAGAAGAGAGAGTGGCTACAATATGTACTCTTTGAAAGCAGCTAAGGAGTTTTTCATATTTTACCCCCACAGATCATAGCTTTCAACTTCTATGCAATTACTCTACTTGCCACACGTGCCACTGGCAAGTACCGCAATTATATAAAAGGTGAAGGCTATTGTCTTTGTTTGGATGGCTTTTGTCTTTGTTTGGATGGCTTGGTCTCAACCCAACCCTACTAGATAGAGTTTTGGTTAGAGGTTAAAGTGGTATAGATAATATCCGTCTGAATCTATTTTTATATACAAATCAATTCGGATATAAATAGAAATTTGAGGATCCAACTAATATATATATCCATATCCATATTCATTAAAGAAAAATAAATATGGATATGGATAGACAATTATCCAATCTAGCTATAACCGAATATCCGAATCTATCTATAATCCTATATAATTTTACATAGCATTTATTATTTTTTAAAAAAAATATACATCCATATAAATATGTTATTAACTTGATTTATCATCTAGTTAGTGATATCTTTGATTCTATAGTCAAAGTTTAATTATCCAACTTATATCCATAATTATATCTATATTTTCAATATTCGAATTGTATCAGTATCCGTTTAAAATAAATATGGCATATTAAATTTTGCATTGAATAATATTTGTATCTGTATTTGTATTTGTCACACAAAACAAATATGGATATTAATATATTGATATCCGATCCCTATTGGATCTGGTCTCAACCCTAGTTTTGGTTAAAGAATTTTTTAGTAAGGATAGGGTATGGGACAAATTTTGTAATCCATACTTTTAATGGAGCTTGGGTATATATCGAAGCTTTGATCTAACACGGGTCACGAGAGTAGTGCTCTATTTAAGCTAAAATGGTTTAGATTGAGATTGATCATGGTCTTAGATTAGAATTTGAGTGATTAGTCTTTTACTTGATCCTAGTTGTTTAAATCATTTGGAAGAGAGGTCTTGACCCGATTTTGGGTTGAGGCAAGTGTGGATCAAGATTTTATATATTGTAGTCGTTACTTGATCCATCCTAAACCCTATCTAATCCAATCTATTGCTACCCTTGCGTTTCCTGCACTAGTAGTCAAAACCAGCTACTGTAGGTATCATCCTAGCTATTCACTTTATAATGAATAGTAGCTATGATAAGAAAATATACCATATGGATTGCTAAAAGCCTAATAATAAAATCTACTAATTGTTATGTAGTTTACATGTTATACTAACATATTAGTTTATATGAAAACTTTTATATTTATTCACTATAAATTAAGACGATCTATGAGATTATCGATTGGGATATAATCGAGATAATTAATTCAAATATAATCTTTGTAGATTTCTTTTCTTTGATGCATGTCTTGCTAGATCTTTCAAACAAATTATTGGTGAGCATCTCAAACTTAGCTTAATATTAAATAAAATATTTTTTACATGTATACCCTCCTAAATATTCAAATTTGCATAAATATCCTTTCAAAATTGATATCTGTATGTATACTCTCATAAAATATCTTTTTTTGCATATGTACCCATATCATCTAATACCGTTAAAAATTAATGGTTTAAAATTAAAATGACTAAAATATCCTTATGGATAGATGTTCAAAAAAAAAATTTATAAGGACACATATACAAATAGCAATTTTGTGAGGGTATTCATGCAAATTTGAATATTTTGAAGGGTATACATGCAAAAATCCTTAACATAAATACATTTCTCTTGGTTTGTTAATTCCTTCCTTATTCTAATAGAGAAAGAATAACATATAACTAAAATAATAAATTTACTTAATTTGTTAATTTATATAGATGAAATGATCTTTTTATCAAATGATAGATCAAAATTATTTTATCTAAAAAAAAATAGATCGTAACCATCCATATTTTTTCTAATATATAATAATATGCTTCTAAGAAATGTATCTAAACCTGATATTAGATGAATAGCTTGTACATTTGCATCGAATGGATATAATTATAGATTTGGATATTATGTAATAATAAAAATTTATAATCTTATTATATTTTATTTTAAAAATTTTTATCAAAAATATCTTTGTAAAATATATAAGGTATATCATGTTATTATGAGATGGATATAATCGTCCCATCTTGCATAAAAATAAAATATAATATAGTATTCTAATATATAAAATATTATATGATATCATCATCATGTTGTTATATTATATAATATATTACTACATTGTAGAGTAAGAGAGCTTGAATTTATCTAGATGAAATAGATAAAAATTAAATTAAAATTTTTTGTATGTATATTCTTCTAAATATTCAAATTTGTATGAATATCCTCATGAAATTACTATTTATATATATATGCGTATAAATTTTTTTTTTACACATCTACCCATAAGGATATTTTAGTCATTTAAATTTTAAACCATTAATTTTTTAACGATATTAAATGATGTGGGTACATATGTAAAAAAAAAATAGAAAGATATACATACAAAATAAGTATTTTATGAAGATATACATATAAATATCAATTTTGAAAGGATATTCACATAAATTTGAATGTTTAAGAAGATATATATATAAAAAATTCTTAAATAAATTGGTTAAATCTTGGTCTAAAGTAAAATAAGCTGATTTTGAGCTATGCTTGGCCCAAACAGCCAATTCAGTAACCAACATGAGGATCCTGAACTTATTGTTGTTGCTGGTAGCCTGCTTAACATTCCATTTTGTCATTGCATCAAACATCAATATCAAAGGCTGCAAATGAGTCGGGTTGACCTATGACCAGACCCGATCTAATCTGTATAGACCTTATCCGAACCATTTTAAAGGATCCATGAATCTAGATCGGGTTCTAAAATTAGACCCATTCCATTTTTTGGATTTGGACTAGATTTACTAAAGTTTGACTCGACCCAACCCGACCTGAGTCGTGGAGATTTTTGGGTTGATTTGGGTCTTGAGATAAATAATCCGATCCAACCCAACCCGATCTGAATCCATCCTTCACTACAAGAAAACTGGACAGTACCGACTTTTTTTTGCCGACGCTTTTGGAAAGCGTCGGCAGGTTGCGCTGACCTGCCGACGCTTTTAAAAAGCGTCGTTCTTTAACGACGCTTAAAAGCGTCGTTCTTTAACGACGCTTAAAAGCGTCGTTCTTTAACGACGCTTAAAAGCGTCATAAAATTTGTGCACTGTCAATGCCGACGTTTTTAACAAAAGCGTCATTAAATAAAGAAAATACCGACGCTTTTTTCCGTCATTATTTAACGACGCTAAAAAGCGTCGTTAGGTTCGTTTAATACCCCCAATCTTCCGTGCCCTAATCTATCTACTGCCGCCCCTTTCCACCCATTCCTCCGCCGGCCCCATCTCCACTGCCAGCAGCGCACCCGCCGTCCACGCCGCACCGGCCCTCCTCCCCTCCCCCCTCCCGACGATCGAACGGGCTTCCAGATTCAGTGCCCGGTTCACTGGTTCAGAGCAGCCCTACCGTCCCAATCTTCCAGTGCGCTCCCAAGCCGCCTTTTCGCCCTTGTCTCCCTCGCTCCCATGGTCAGGTGAGATCTCTTCCTCCTCCTCTTCTTTTCTTCTTAGGAGCTTTTAGAACCATGGAAACAGAGGTGAGATGATTCTGAAATGACTTGGCTTTATGCTTGCTTTACACCAGAATTTATTGTAGGGTTCTAAGTGTTGATCTTGTTTAAAGATTTTTGTATTAGAAAAGTAGGCATGCAACTTTCTTTATTCTTGTTTATGGTGGGAAATGTGAGGAACCTTCTGCTGTTCCTCACATTGTTGATGCCCGACAGAACAATATGCAGTGGAGTTGATGATAGTGATAATCTAATTCTGCATCCTCATTTAGATGAGATGTATATCCATTTTCTTTTCCCTTTGATTTCTTATAGTGATCAATATTGGTTCTAAGTTTCGCTAGTTAAAGTTCTATCTTATTACTGAACAGAGGACAACATTCTGAATACCAGATGATGTATATGAGTTGGCTTCTTATGCCAATCGGTTTCTTGTATACATCGAGTGTGATAATCAAGCATATGCTATTTTTCATTGCTGTTTGTTATAGTTTGATAATATTGTTATATTATTTTTATTATTTTAGAACAATATTCTGTATCAGTTACTATTGTGATAGCTATGCAATCAGGGCAATTGATGAACTATTTGTTAAGAAACACTCATATCAAGTTAGAAAGAAGAGAAAGAAGCGGATATTGTGTGCATCAACTTGATATTTCTTGGTTTCAAGAGTAGCTCTTTATATGGACTTGGTCAAAAAATTGTATGTTAGAATGGGCCTTAGTTTTTGTTCCATCAACTTTTGGAAGGTGGTGGAATATAATTTGGTTTTTCTTGGTATCTACCATGTATATGCTAGCCTTATTCCTTTTTTAGTTTGTGTTAAATCTTATTAATTTTACAGGGATTATGTGCACCGGCGACAAAGTGTCATGTTACAGGAATTAGTGCACAACTCTTCCTGATTGTTCCAGTGCTTTAAGCATTGATGATGCAGCTTCAACTTAGTCCATATTTTTCTATTGCTATTTTTGATAATGTAGCATGATTAATTATAATCTCTGCTAGAGCATTAGCATCTTACAACAAAGCATCCTTGGGCACAACATCTGAAAACTTCAACTTGCATCCTTAGGCACGTGTAGTGGAGTGATATATCAAGTGGTTGAGGTGGCAGACTAGTTTCTTTGGATCATGATAATCCTGACTGGATTAGAGGTGGTACAAGATGTGATAGGCTTTGATCCATCTCCCCGCCCACCTCCCCCCCTCCCCCCCTGTTACTGGTGCAGGTGAACTATGGTTCCTTTTTCATTTTTTTGGTAGAACTACTATGGTCCTTTTCGAAACGTGGTGCAAAGCCCGTTTATGATTGTTAATTGATGTTTGTAATTCATGAGCCATAAATTGCAGCTATTTTGGGGTTTTTTTTTTTTTTGTTAAGATTGAGCATTCATATAAATCTAGTACAAATACAATAAAAAAGATTAAAAAAAAGATATCCCAAAAGAACATTAACAATATACGACATTGTTTGTCCCATGATAGATATGTGAGATGTTCATAAAGATGCACTATCCTGGTAATCTTTGGATATCCTTTTTAACTTTGCTCATGCATTTGTGTTTGTATATGTTTACACTTGTAAACATGAGCAACATAAGAAACCACACTTGCCATGTAAAAGTACGTAAATTTTTTAAAGATAATGACAAACAAATAAAAAATCTAATATCGAATGATGGTTGGTTCATATGTACTTGTGGAGCGAACGTATAAGTCATGATCATCTTCATCCACACCTCTCCTAAATTATCAAATATGGTAAACATGTATAGCATAAAATAAATGATATAGAGCTAGATCAATTTACAACCACACCCTCTTAGTATCTCTCTATGAGGTTCACCCGAAAATATATAGTACAATTAATTAAGGTTGTGATACATGGTTGATGAATGGATAATTTCATCGTTTCATGAATCCTGATTGATTGCTTATCTGACATGTGGCGCTCGTTATGTGGCTGGACCCTGATATCGTGTGGCCTACGTTATCCTTATCTTCGTGACTGATGAAGACTAAGCATCTGGATTAAGCTGGGCCAAGTTTCTTTGTCCACTACTCCCCAAGTTAATATCAGGTATTAAATCAAGTTAATTATGAATTAATTTTAAAAAAAATTGCATTGCATAGAAACATAGACCCGTCTTTTGATTAATGTACATATTCTATTGTATCCGTACATTTATTTATTTTTATACGGGTAAAAGAATTATGTACATTGATCAATTGATTGTCCAGTATGGACAGTTTGGAAAATGTGAGTAATTCTATAGGTCATTACCATAATCAAATGGTATGCTGAGGGTTCGGAATAAATTTCGGATGGTATTTTCCTTTTGTTCTTCCTATACGGAAGAACTAAGGGGAAATGCTGTCGAAATTTTTTTCGGCTCTTGTTGCATATCATTTGATTTTTGTAATTGAGCTATAGAATTAATACATTTTCTGAATGGGATAGGACCTTCTTTACCTATTAGTTGATGATAGCAAGCATTTACTATGTAAACTTTATCTAGCTGTTATTTTTTTGAATTTTATGAAATGACTGATATTTTTTACTCATTGCATTAATATAGATTATATAATTTTTTTTATTTTTAGATAAATTGCAAGTTCGGTCATTTTTATCCTACAATGGACAAAAGTTGGATAAATAAACCAAGGAATAGTAAAGAATATTTAGATGGAGTTCATGACTTCATTAAATTTGGTATGGAGAAAAGTAGTTTGAATGGAAAGATTTTATGTCTGTTGGTGCAAAAATCCGCTTGCGTCAGAGAAGCTGGAGTCGAGGAAGTCGCGGTCGCCGTCGGGACCTGCAAAGGAAGTCTAAACCGGAGGTGGGGTTGCTCCGGCAAGACCCTCCGATGCTCAAGTCAGTTCTCTGCCTCAACAAGAATGGAGTGCTCGAACGGAGAATTTAGCAGAGTTTTTAGATAAAAAAGATGAGAGCTTAGAGAATAACGTATCTGGGGTCCCCCTTTTTATAGGCGGAGGGTGCCACAGACTGATAGCGACGTTCGTAATCGTCTGGTAGTGGGCCGCCCATAGTCAGGAGGAATTCATTGCGAAGGGTAGTGGAGCGGAATCGTGGCTATCGCCGTAGCTCGCCACGTGGAATCAGTTGCGAGGAGTGGAGCGGCATCCGCTGTCGTGACTCATCTGGGGGTGGTGGAATTACACAGGCTCCGCCGCAGGGAGTGGAGCAGAATCATGGCCGTTAATATAGCCTGTCAGGGAGTGATGAGGTCGCGTAGGGTCTGCCGTAGGAAGTGGAGCATAGTCATGGCCGTTATTGTGGCCCGCCAGTGGGTCCAGAATTATCGGTCGGAGCTTGGTTGGGGTCGGTAGCAAGGTTCGGCACCCGTAGAAGTCCGGACGAAGTCTACTCGCAGTTGGGGTCGTGGGCAGAGTCCGGCTCCCGCAGGAGTCCGGACGGAGCCTTCCTGCAATTAAAGTCAAAAACGAAGTCCGGCTCCTGTAGAAGTCCGGAATCTTACCGGCAGTTGAAGTCGGCGGCGGAGCCCGGCTCCCGTGGGACTCCGGACGGAGTCCCTCCTGAGGTTGGAGCCGTGGACAAAGCCCGGCTTCCGTAGAAGTCCGGGCGAAATCCTTCTGCAGTTGAAGTTGGTGACGGAGTCCGGCTCTCGTAGGAGTCCGGGCGGAGTCCCTCTTGAGGTTGGAGCCGTGGACAGAGCCCGGCTTCCGTAGAAGTCCGGGCGGAATCCTTCTGCAGTTGAAGTTGGTGACGGAGCCCGGCTCCCGTAGGAGTCCGGGCGGAGTCCCTCTTGAGGTTGGAGCTGTGGACAGAGCCCGGCTTCCGTAGAAGTCCGGGCGGAATCCTTCTGCAGTTGAAGTTGGTGACGGAGCCCGGCTCTCGTAGGAGTCCGGGCGGAGTCCCTCTTGAGGTTGGAGCTGTGGACAGAGCCCGGCTTCCGTAGAAGTCCGGGCGGAATCCTTCTGCAGTTGAAGTTGGTGACGGAGCCCGGCTCCCGTAGGAGTCCGGGCGGAGTCCCTCTTGAGGTTGGAGCCGTGGTCAGAGCCCGGCTTCCGTAGAAGTCCGGGCGGAATCCTTCTGCAGTTGAAGTTGGTGACGGAGCCCGGCTCCCGTAGGAGTTCGGGCAGAATCTTACCAGCAGTTGAAGTCGGCGGTGGAGCTCAGCTCCTGCAAGGGCTGATCCTGCTGAGAACTTCGACCGCGGGTATCTCATACCCAACACCAGTCCCCCTACTTTCAAGTTTGAATTTCGAATGAAGGAAGTACAGAGAGATGGGCATGGCCGAAGTTATCCCCTCGAATCCTGCGCACAACCGCCCTGGGATATGTTGGCATTTAATGTGCGCACGTCAGAGCCCTTTTCCTGGTTAAGGCGACTTGAAGCGTCTTTTCGGAACTCTTGCCGAAACGTGATCTCAAGCGTCGTGCTACGGAAATTTGCGAACAGTCAATCCTCGATAGCGGCGAGTGGGACACGCGGGACACGCGGCATGCACCGGTTGGCCTAGGGACACCCGCCGCCATAACTGTGCTAAGATCCGTTGCCTATTTAAACCCCCTACTCTCCCTTCGGGGCTTCATCCTGCCAAGAGGACGGCACTTTTCTTTCGCCTGAGAGCCTAACTACTCAGCCACTTCCTCTGCACCAGTCCTTGCCGTTTTCAGCCCCTCGATTCTTCTCTAAGGGGTTTTCCTGCCATGTCCTCCACCCCGGAGGCCATCCTCAAGGGGATGCCGAGGGCTTGGAGGAAGGCAAGGAGGAGAACAGCAGTCGGTGAGTTCTCCGGCCATCAAATGGCCGCTGAGGATCTCCGTCGTTTCAAAGGGGGCCCAAGGAAGAATTTCTTCAACAACAGGGGTTTAATAACAGGGGCCACCGGTAAAGGTATTCTGCCTGAGAATTTTGGAATAGCAAGGCGGGGTGATACCGGTCAAGAGGGCAGAGCTGTCATCACAAGTTGTGGCGGGATCCTTGATGTCGACGAGGCCGAGGGACCAGAAGCGGTCGACGTCGACGGTGGGGCAGTAAAATTTGTTGCGGGGACGGTGGAAGTAGCGCATGCCGACCTTGCCGGAGCATTTTGGACGGTGGCCGTCACGAAGTATTTGGTAATGACGCATATCTCTGGCACTACCGCTACCCCCAGGGTGACTCCGGTTCTTCTTGAAACAGGTCTTCGTTGCCGCTGCCGTTGCCCGTACCGTCCCCGGAAATCTATCCCATCCTTTTCCCCCTGAGGTCGGGACTTCGGAGGTGGAGCGAAACAAGGCGGGGCGAAGGCCGATAGGCCCGCCACATGCACTGGACAACGCGGCTGGGAAGAGAAGTTCGCAGCTTGAAGCGGCCTCCGGCGAATCCCTACCAAACCGTGTTCTCAAGCCTTGCAACGATGTACATGTATTTTTTTCTGGCCCTCCGGGTCTTGTAACGTACATCTTGTTAGTTGGAAAACGAAAAGGAGATTTTATTACCTCATCCGCATTTTGCGTCGAGTAGTTGTCTGTCGAACTTCTTTATTCTTCTCTCTTCTCTTTTTTTTTTTTTTTTCTTTTAGCGTCGTCCTAAGGCCACCGGTGGCCCTTTTATTCGTGTTGGATTGTTGTTCGTCGAGCTCCTTTTCGAGCTTTACGCCGTTTGAAGGCACCCGGTTGCCATTGCATCAACCCATCTTTTTCGTCAGTGGTTGCAGGCTCACCTGGGGTCGTTCGGGCTTGGAGTCCCCCTCAGGGCTCGGGCTCGGGGGTCCGAGCTTCTGTTACCCTGAAGAAGTTGTCCTATTTTGCGTCGAAAGCTTTCTTGAAAGATAGGACTCCTGATGGGAGCCCCAATCCTTGCTGTGGCAGGGTTCCCTGTGCCTTGGCCACTGTTTGTTTTCCAATCGTTGCTGTTGTGGTCCATTGCTTCCCTTTCCCTTTTTTGCTTGGAATTTTTCTACGCTGAAGTCAAGGCGAAGTTCGGCTCCCATGGGAGTCCGGAAGGAACCCTCCTGCGATTGGAATCGCGGGTGGAGCCCGGCTCCCATAGGAGTCCGGATGGAGTCTTCCTTGACGTCGTGGACGGAGCCCGGCTCCCGTAGGAGTCCGGGTGGAGTCTTCCTTGGCGTTGTAGACGGAGCCCGACTCCCGTAGGAGTCTGGGCCTTCCACTTCGCTCGAGCCAGGGCAAGATTTTCCTCCCGTTCTCGGCCTAGCTGTGGGGGCGCATTAGGGCGCTGTAAGGCCTCTCCCCCCGTCCGGTCTAAAAGAACCGGGCCTTTGACTTTGCTCATGTCAGGACGAGGTTCTCCTCCTGTTCCTGACATGGCTGCGGGGGCACATTAGGGCGCTGTAAGGCCTCTCCCCCCATCCGGTCTAAATGGAACCGGGCCTTCGACCTTGCTCAAGTTAGGGCGAGGTTCTCCTCCTGTCCCTAACAGGGCTGTGGGGGCGCATATGGGCATTGTAGGGCCTCTCCCCCCATCCGATCTAAATGAAATCGGGCCTTCGACCTTGCTCAAGTTAGGGCGAGGTTCTCCTCCTGTCCCTAACAGGGCTGTGGGGGCGCATATGGGCATTGTAGGGCCTCTCCCCCCATCCGGTCTAAATGAAACCGGGCCTTCGACCTTGCTCAAGTTAGGGCGAGGTTCTCCTCCTGTCCCTAACAGGGCTGTGGGGGCGCATATGGGCGTTGTAGGGCCTCTCCCCCCATCCGGTCTAAATGAAACCGGGCCTTCGACCTTGTCAGGACGAGGTTTCCCTTTCGTTTTTGATACAGTTTGTTCGTATTGTCCAAAGGCATATAGGTATGTGATTTTCAATCAAAATGAAGTTACTGGTAGTACATCCGCAAGTTTTTTGAGCTCCACAGTCGCGAGAGGTCGGTTCCCCCGAGTTCCTTAAGATAATAAGTTCCGAGCCGGACTACTTCTTTGACTTCATACGGTCCCTCTCAGTTTGGGGCGAGTTTTCCTCGGTCCTGAGGTTGCGAGACAGCGGCTCGTCGAAGCACTAGATCTCCCGCTCTAAAGGCTTTGTTCTTAACCCGGACGTTATAATATCGAGCAACCTTCTGTCTGTAGGCTGCCATCCGAACCTGAGCTATCTCCTGTCTTTCTTCCAGCAAGTCGAGGTTGGCTCTAAGACCTTGCGAACTTTGATGTTCGTCGAACGCCACGACTCATGCTGACGGGAGTTTAAGCTCGATTGGGATGACAGCTTCTGTACCGAAGGCTAAAGCGAAAGGGGTCTCCCCCGTAGGTAGCCTCTGAGTAGTTCGATACGCCCATAACACATGATAAAGTTCGTCCGCCCAAGTTTCCTTCGCTTTTTCAAGCCTTGTCTTAATCCCCTGCAAAAGGGTTCTGTTGGTCATCTCAGCTTCGCCGTTCGCCTGGGGATGGGCTACTGATGTGAAGTTGTGGGAGATGTTTAGATCTTCACAGAATTCGGCGAATTTTGCTCCCATAAATTGTCGTCCATTATTAGTGATTAGGGTTCTAGGCAGACCGAACCTACACACGATCGACTTTCAGACGAAATCTTGTACTTTTGCTTCTGTGATTTTCGCCAGTGGTTCGGCTTCAACCCATTTGGTGAAGTAGTCGATCGCTACAAGAAGGAACTTCCTTTGCCCAGACGCCATGGGAAAAGGGCCAAGGATATCCATCCCCCATTGCGCGAAAGGTCATGGGGCACTCAAGGGTGTGAGCTCGGTGGCGGGCTGTCTCTGGACGTTAGCGTATCTCTGGCACCGATCACACCTTTTGACGTATTCAACAGAATCATGATGCATCGTTGGCCAGTAATATCCTTGGCGGAGTAGCTTGTGGGATAAAGATCTAGCCCCCAAGTGGTTTCCGCAAACTCCTTCATGCACTTCCCACAAGGCGTATTCAGCTTCCGAGGGTCGGAGACATTTTAAGAGGGGTAAAGAGTATGATCTCTTGTACAGTTTACCCTCATAAAGGAGGTATCTCGAGGCTTGATTTCGGAGCTTCCGAGCTTCTTTCGCATCCTGGGGGAGGACTCCATCTCTGAGATAGATTATCAGTGGGTCGATCCAGCTGGGTTCGTGGTCGATCTCCATCACGGGCCGCGACTCCTCTGTACTCGGATGCTTCAGAACTTCAAAGAGAACACCTTTGGGCAATTCGGTCGGAGCCAATGTTGCCAGCTTGGAGAGAAGGTCGGCTCTGGTATTCTCCATCCTTGGAATCTGTCTAATGTTGAAGCTGCCAAAGGTGGGAGTAAGTTCATTTACCTTCTCAAGGTATTTGGCCATACTGCCTTCCCGCGCCGCATAACTCCCGCCGACTTGTCCCACCACTAGTTGGGAGTCACTGCGCACCTGGAGCTGACCTATTCCCAGCTCTTTGGCGATCCTTAATCCTGCGATCAGAGCTTCATACTCCGCTCCATTGTTCATTGCGGGGAACTCGAAATGCAGGGCGTACTCTGCGATGACTCCCTCCGGACTGACCAAGAGCAGGCCTGCATCTGCGCCCGACATGTTGGAAGATCCGTCCACATAGAGGGTCCAAAAGCGATCGGGGGATTGGCTTCTTCGTTGGGGGAGTTCGGTTGAGATTTCAGGTCATTAACTTTGCTTTGCTCAGGTTCGGCCTCCTCTGGGATGGTGCACTCGACTATAAAATCTGTCAGTATTTGGGCCTTTACTGCTGGTCTAGGTCTGTAGTTGATGTCGAATTCCGTGAGCTCGATCGCCCATTTTGCCATTCTTCCGGAGGTGTCAGCCCGGTGCAAAATCATCTTGATCGGATGATCGGTGAGTAGCGTTACGGTGTGCCCTTGAAAGTAGGGTCGGAGCCTCCGAGCTGCAATCAATAAGGCGTAGGTCAGTTTTTCTAATTTGGTGTACCTGGTTTCGGCGTCCCTCAGCGCACGGCTAATGTAGTAGACTGGTCGCTGGACTTTCGCTTCTTCTTTGACGAGGACGGCCGTGAGGGCCATGGGAGAGACTGCCAGGTATAAAAATAGTTCCTCCCCAGGTTCAGGCTTTGCCAACAGCGGGGGCGAGCTAAGGTAGCTTCTTAACTCTTCGAACGCCTGTTGGCACTCAGAGGTCCAACAGAAGTTCTTCGGCTGCCTGAGGGTTTGAAAGAAGGGCAAGCACCGTTCGGCCGACCTTGCAACGAAGCGATTAAGAGCCGCTATCCTCCCTGTGAGGCACTGAACCTCCTTGATCGACTTTGGGACGGTCATCTCCTGTATGGCGCGAATTTTCTCTGGATTAGCCTCAATCCCGCGCCCTGATACCATGAAGCCCAAGAACTTTCCTGAGGTTACTCTGAAAGCGCATTTAGTTGGGTTCAGCTTCATTCTATACTTTCGGAGAGCGTCAAAGGTCTCTTCAAGGTCGGCGACATGATTTCTGGAAGACTTGCTTTTTACGAGTATATCGTCCACATAGACCTCCATATTTCGGCCGATCTGTTCTTTGAAGATTTTGTTCACCAACCGTTGGTAGGTTGCGCCCGCATTCTTGAGGCCGAAAGGCATGACCCTGTAACAGTAAAGGCCGCGATTAGTGATGAAAGCTGTCTTCTCTTCGTCTTCCGACGCCATTCTAATTTGATTATAGCCGGAGAACGCGTCCATAAAGGTGAGAAGCTCATGGCCTGAGGTCGCGTCCACCAGTTGGTCGATTCTGAGAAGGGGGTAGCTGTCCTTTGGATAAGTCTTATTCAGCTTTTTGAAGTCTATGCACATCCTCCACTTGCCGTTTGCTTTCTTGACCAAAACAACATTGGAAATCCAATCAGGATAATTGACTTCCTTAATGAATCCGGCCTTGAGGAGCTTATCCACTTCTTCGGCTATCGCCTTCTGCCTCTCTGGGGCATGACTCCGGATTTTTTCTTTCGTCGGTCGATGCTTTGGGTCGACGGCCAGATGATGCTCCATGACTTCCGTGTCAATCCCCGGCATGTCTACTGGAACCCAAAAGAAAATGTCCGCATTCCTTCGTAGAAAATTGATAAGACGCATCCGCACCTCCTCTCCCAGGTTGGAGCCAATTAGCGCTACATGCTCCACGCTCCCATCATTCAAAGGGATTGGTACCAGATCTTCGATTGGGCCGCCCCTTTCTTCGGTGAGGTCATCGCGAGCATCCAGTCCATCGACAGGACAGGGGTCAGCCTGATCGCTTCTTTGCAAGGCGATGTTGTAGCAGTGTCTAGCCAGGGCTTGGTCTCCCCGGACCTCTCCGATCCCCTGGTTGGTGGGGAACTTTAATTTCAAATGGTAGGTCGATACGACAGCTCGGAGAGCATTGAGGCTGGGTCGACCAAGGATTGCATTGTAGGCGGATGGCGCCTTCACCACCAAGAAATTCACCAGAGCCCTGGATTGCTTTGGATATTGACCCGCGGCCACAGTCAAAGCTATCATCCCTTCCGTCAGAACGGCGTCATCGGTAAACTCGATCAGGGGGGAGCAAATCGGCCTCAGATGACCGTCAAGAGCGGACATTCTTGAAAAGGCATCGTAGAACAAGATGTCGGTCGAACTTTCGTTGTCGACAAGAATGCGGCGGACGTCGTAATTTGCTATATTCAAGGAAACTACGACGGTGTCGTTATGAGGGAATTGGACCCCCTGGGTGTCTTCTTCGGTAAAGGTTATAGGTTCTTCAATCTTTTCAATCTTTTGCCGCTTGGGGGATACAGCCGGTACGTTGGTTGCTTCCCGCTGGGATCCTCCCAAAATGGTGTTGACAGCATCCGACAGAGGTCGATCGTCCGGCCACTCCTTATCGGCGACCATAGCCGGAGGTAGTTGCGCGAATACCTCGCGAGAAGGCATCAGATGAGGAAAGGGGGAGTGGGTGCCGGATAAGACGACCGGAGGTGGATCCGTTGAGCGCTCCTTCAAGAACAAAGGTACTGCAAAGATACAGGGTCCTTCCTCTAGCGCCAATCCTGTTGGTGCAAAAATTCGCTTGCATCGGAGAAGCTGGAGTCGAGGAAGTCGCGGTCGCCGCCGGGACCTGCAAAGGAAGTCTAAACCGGAGGTGGGGTTGCTCTGGCAAGACCCTCCGATGCTCAAGTCAGTTCTCTACCTCAACAAGAATGGAGTGCTCGAACGGAGAATTTAGCAGAGTTTTTAGATAAAAAAGATGAGAGCTTAGAGAATAATGTATCTGGGGTCCCCCTTTTTATAGGCGGAGGGTGCCACAGACTGATAGCGACGTTCGTAACCGTCTGGTAGTGGGCCGCCCATAGTCAGGAGGAATTCATTGCGAAGGGTAGTGGAGCGGAATCGTGGCTATCGCCGTAGCTCGCCACGTGGAATCAGTTGCGAGGAGTAGAGCGGCATCCGCTGTCGTGACTCATCTAGGGGTGGTGGAATTACACAGGCTCCGCCGCAGAGAGTGGAGCAGAATCATGGCCGTTAATATAGCCTGTCAGGGAGTGATGAGGTCGCGTAGGGTCCGCCACAGGAAGTGGAGCAGAGTCATGGCCGTTATTGTGGCCCACCAGTGGGTCCAGAATTGTCGGTCGGAGCTTGGTTGGGGTCGGTAGCGAGGTTCGGCACCCGTAGAAGTCCGGACGAAGTCTACTCGCAGTTGGGGTCGTGGGCAGAGTCCGGCTCCCGCAGGAGTCCGGACGGAGCCTTCCTGCAATTAAAGTCAAAAACGAAGTCCGGCTCCCGTAGAAGTCCGGAATCTTATCGGCAGTTGAAGTCGGCGGTGGAGCCCGGCTCCCGTGGGAGTCCGGACGGAGTCCCTCCTGAGGTTGGAGCCGTGGACAAAGCCCGGCTTCCGTAGAAGTCCGGGCGGAATCCTTCTGCAGTTGAAGTTGGTGACGGAGCCTGGCTCCCGTAGGAGTCCGGGCGGAGTCCCTCTTAAGGTTGGAGCCGTGGACAGAGCCTGGCTTCCATAGAAGTCCGGGCGGAATCCTTCTGCAGTTGAAGTTGGTGACGGAGCCCGGCTCCCGTAGGAGTCCGAGCGGAGTCCCTCTTGAGGTTGGAGCTGTGGACAGAGCTCGGCTTCCGTAGAAGTCCGGGCGGAATCCTTCTGCAGTTGAAGTTGGTGACGGAGCCCGGCTTCCGTAGGAGTCCGGGCGGAGTCCCTCTTGAGGTTGGAGCTGTGGACAGAGCCCGACTTCCGTAGAAGTCCGGGCGGAATCCTTCTGCAGTTGAAGTTGGTGACGGAGCCCGACTCCCGTAGGAGTCCGGGCGGAGTCCCTCTTGAGGTTGGAGCCGTGGTCAGAGCCCGGCTTCCGTAGAAGTCCGGGCGGAATCCTTCTACAGTTGAAGTTGGTGACGGAGCCCGGCTCCCGTAGGAGTCCGGGCAGAATCTTACCGGCAGTTGAAGTCGGTGGCGGAGCTCAGCTCCTACAAGGGCTGATCCTGCTGAGAACTTCGACCGCGGGTATCTCATACCCAACAATGTCCATGTCGGAAATGTGTAAATAGTTCTTCTTTAGATCCACAAAATGTTGAAGAACATTTGGTATGGAATGGTTTTTTAAGAGGTTATACCGACTGGATTTTTCATGGAGAATCTATGTTGCCATCATCATGTAACCAACCCTTGACTCATTTTGGATCCACTAGCCTACAAGACAATTCTACAAGAGATGATGATATAAGGGGTTTGATCACAGATGCTTTTTGGATTTGGTGTTCAAAATTTAGGAGAATCCAGTAATATACAAGAAACAGTTGGGATGTTTGATGGATGTACGCATACGGAACGTATGCATGTTGAGGAGCCTATACATACATCTAATGATGAGACAGCTCGTTATCACACCTTAATGAAAGATGCAGACGAAGAATTATATCCGGGTTGTACGAAATTTTCTAAGATTTTTTTTCTTGTACATTTATTTCATATAAAATATTTGAATGGATGGTCTGAAAAGAGTTTTACCATGCTGCTCAAGTTATTAAAGGATGTATTTTCAGAAAGCACTCGTTTACCACCATCGTATTATGAAGCCAAGAAAGTAGTAAAGGAATTGGATCTTGGATACGAAAAGATTCATAGTTGTCTGAAAGATTGTATGTTATATCGAGGTGAAAATGCTAATCAAGAGTCATGCAATGTATGTGGATCTTCCAGATGGATAACACAAAAAGAAGATCGAGACGATGTACTGAATGAATTGGATGCAACGCGGAGTAAAAAGAAATCGGCCAAGGTATTGCGTTACTTTCCTCTTATACCTAGATTGAAAAGGATTTATGCATCATCAAAAATAGCTTCATCAATGAGATGGCATGATGAAGGATGTACAAAGGATGGAATGTTGAGACATCCAGCAGATAGTCTTCAATGGAAAGCATTTGATGATAGGCATCCTGATTTTGCCTCTGATGTTCGCAGTGTTAGGTTTGGCTTAGCTTCTGATGGCTTCAATCCATTTCGGACCCTGAGTTCTACCTACAGCACTTGGCCAGTCGTTTTGATACCTTACAATTTGCCACCGTGGATGTGCATGAAACAATCATCACTTATCTTGTCAATGGTTATTCCAGGAGATAAGGGTCCAGGCAATGATATTGATATTTTTCTACAGCCTTTGATAGAGAAATTGAAATAGTTGTGGGAGGGTGTTGATGCATTTGATGCTTCCAACGGCCAAACATTTAAACTACGGGCAGCTTTGTTATGGACTATTAATGATTTTCCAGCATATGCCAATTTATCTGGCTGGAGTACAAAGGGACGGGTCTCATGTCCTTGTTGTGGAGATTCAACACATTCAATTTGGTTAAAACATGGAGGTAAGTTTTGTTACATGGGACATCGTCGATGGTTGGAAGCAAATCATCCGTTTCGATTTCAGAAAGATTTGTTTGATGGTACTATAGAATTGGGATGTGCCCCTATTCCACCTTCTGGAACTGATGTTCATAGATAAATGGATGGCATCAATTACAGCTATGGTAAGCACTCAAAGTCCTCTAAAAAAAGAGGAAGGGATGATGTTGAAAGCTCAGTGCACGAAGGGTTACCAGAGGAAGTCAGTATCAGTACTATAGATGCAGAGGTGTTTCAAGATCCAGATAATTATTTCGAGGATGAAAATGAGAAAGACACACAGATAGCATCTACACAACAGCCCAGTAAACATTTATGGAAAAAATGAAGTATCTTTTTTGACTTACCTTATTGGAAACATAATCTTATTCGGCACAATCTTGATGTCATGCATATAGAGAAGAATGTTTGCGATAATTTATTTGGAACATTTTTAAATCTTGATGGAAAGAGCAAAGATAACATGAAGGCACGTCTTGATTTAAAAGAAATGGGTATCCGACAGGAACTTCATCCTAAAATGCTTGCTAATGATAGAATTTATGTGCCTCCTGCATGTTACACAATGTCTGCTCGAGAAAAGGATAATTTTTTGGGAGTTTTGAAAAGTATCAAGGTACCTGATGGATATGCATCAAATATTTCACGATGTGTGCATCTAAAGGATCGAAAACTTTCAAATCTTAAAAGTCATGATGGTCACATATTGATGCAAGATATTTTTCCAATAGCTTTAAGATCGTCATTGCCGAAACAAGTTGTTACAATTGTACTTCGATTATCGTCATTCTTTAAGGCATTATGTTCCAAAGTTATTGATCCTCGGGAACTTGATCAGTTAGAATCCGATATTGCAATTACACTTTGCCAGATGGAAAAGATTTTTCCTCCTGAATTTTTCACTATTATGGTACATCTGCTCATTCACCTAGCTTCAGAAGTTAAAGTTGGTGGACCGGTACATTATAGATGGATGTATCCTATTGAGAGGTATTATTGCAAACCTTAAATCTTTTGATAATTTTATTAGAAACAACAACATACTGATATTTTAATAAATATTTAATTCTTGAAGGTATCTTGTGCGTCTTAAAGATTATGTGCGAAATAGAGCCTATCTCGAAGGCTCGATTGCTGAAGCATATATTGCGGATGAATGTTTGACATTTTGTTCAAGATATCTTCAAGGTGTAGAGACTATTTTTAGTCGACCTCAACGGCATAATGACTTTGTGGAGAATGCAGAACTGTATAAGTTCTTAACTGCTGGAAAATTCTTGGGAAGAGCTGAAAGTATTGTACTTGATCAAAAATTCTTAGCACAAGCACATCGTTATGTGTTACTTCATAGTGACATAATATCTGACCATCGCAGGTTAGTATATTTAAGGAATGACATCAAAATTTAAATTTTATATTAGATATAATATTCTAAATGATATATTTATATTTTATGCAGTGAATTTTTAATTTATCAGAGACGAGCCAATCATAACATTCGTCCTAATGCAAGGATTGAACAGCGATGGTTGGTCGAGTTATTCCCTATGTGGCTTTCGAATCAGGTGTGATTTATATTTAATTATAGGATATATTAATTTTTGATACATATTTAATATCAGATAACTCAACTGCACTTCGTCATATCATTTTTTGTTAGGTATCAAAGATGATGGAGACAAATAATTCAGATGAACTAATAGCTCTTGCTCGAGGACCTAACAAGATTGTGAATAGATATAATGGTTTCATAATTAATGGCTTTAAATTTTATACTAGAGAACGGGAGAAATTTAGAAAAACACAGAATAGCGGTGTTATGGTGGAAGCGGATGGAAAATCCTATTATGGTGCACTTAAAGATATCTATGAGTTGGATTATTATGAAAAATTTAAAGTAGTACTGTTTATATGTGATTGGATAGACATAAACTCACCAAGGGATTTGAAACAAGATGCAAATGGATTTACACTTGTAAATTTTTCAAGGTTGATACACACTGGTGTGTTATTGAAGGATGACCCATTCATTTTTTCATCTCAAGCTCGTCAAGTATTTTATGTACAAGACGCAAAAGATAAAGATTGGTTTACTGTCATCAAAACAAAACCTAGAGACTTATATGATATGGGAAACCAAGTGGAGGATGATGACGATGACACTTATACACAATGTATGCCCTACAATTTTATGCCAGCTGATGATTTAAATGCTACGACGACGTTGGTTAGAACAGAATTTGAAGGAAACACTACTGTTTGATTGTTATTGGTAATAATTATTTATGATGTATATATTTTACATTAATTATTATATTATTTTACTCCATATATTAACTGATTCTACCTTTTATTTATATAAATGTTAGGTGACATCATGCGTCGCAGGGGACGATATGCTGGTGTGCAGTTCCAGTTTTTACAGACAGAGGCCGGTACGTCTTCTTCAGCATAGCAGCCTGAGGCCAGTTCAGCTGCACAGCATTCTGAGCCCTATCCTTCATCATCAGCACAGCACGATCCTCCTGTTCATCAGTCAGATGATGAGATACACGTGCAGGGTATATATTATCTTTCATGTAATTTTATTTTTATTTTATTTTATGTATATTTATGATATAGTTACTTTTATGTATTTTTTGCAGATGGATCCGGGAGAGTATGCCCCAGACGCGGACCCACAGTAGTACGAGATGTGTGGCAGATGCGTGAGGGCGAGAGGATTGTTGTGGAGTGCAATCAGCTAGGTCAGCCAATTAAGAAAGCTGCCTGCTTATTGACTTCATTTTTGGGGACTGTTGCTCGGAGGCCTCAGCTATGTCCGTTGGGCTATGCAAAATGGAATGACATGCTTCTAACGTACAAAGTTGAGCTCCTCCGAGTTATAGAGGTAATGAATTGATGTTCATACTGTATATTAATTGTTAATCATTTATATTATTTATTTCATTTAACTTTTTTTTTTATAGAGCAAGTTTGTTCTCCCTCCATCCACTCATGATTTTGTAATGAAGTTTCTCAACCGCAAATGGAAAGAATATAGAGCACAATTGAAGAAGGACTATATGAGACAGGATATGACAGCGGAGGAGGTTGCTAGGAATTATCCTCCTGATGTACCCCCTCATCAGTGGATGGAGTTGGTTCATTATTGGTTCTCCGAGAGGGCACAGGTATATTATCTGCTTATTATCTTTTTTTCTAAATATTTTATAAAAATATTGATTTTTATTATATATTATACATATAACAAGTTCTTTACTTTATTTTACAGACTTATTCTACTATTGGTAGAGCTGCACGAGCAGCTCAGTCTGTTCCTCATACATCGGGGTCGAAGAGTTATGCACGACTCCGACAGGAGTTTGTATGTTCCTTAAACTTTCATAATTAACTTTTAATTTTTATGTCGAAATATTTATATAACTAATATCATTATGTATCGTGGATCATGTCTGTATCATGATACTCATATATTTTTTTAAATTATTATAACTGTTTGCTTAAAATTAAAATTATTTGTGTAGGTGGATGAGCATGGGAGGGAACCCGGACAAGTGGAGTTTTACCGGATGACTCATACTCATCAGGATGGTACTTTTGTTCGAGATGAGTCGAGAGATTTATATGTACGGCATTATTAATATTCTATTTTTTTCAATGATTTAAATTTAATTTTGTTAGCTATTAATGTATAACTCTTGTTTTCAAAATAAATACAGGAGAGGGCTACATCTCTCATTGCGGAGCGTGACGACGAGTCCGCAGCATCTACGCAGCAGAGCCGTATCGAGGCTGAGGTGTTCACAGAGTTGATGGGACCAGAGCGCTACGGCCGAGTGAGGGGTTATGGAGTAGGAGTCACCCCCACTCAGTTATCTGAGGTTAGTAGATATACGCAGCATGCTGCAGCAGATGCTCAGGATTCATGCGTTCGCAGACTCGAGACGGAGATACAGGAGATTAGACAGAGTCGTGCCGCTGAGATGGAGGAGATGCGACAGAGCCGTGCCGAGATGCAGGCCATGAGGGGACAGATTGATCGGCTTACATCTTTATTAGAGATGTATGGTCCATCTCAGGTAAACACATATTATTAAATATATATTTGTGTATTAATTTAATGATTTATATATTTTTATTTATAGATATGTAAATCATGCTTTTGATATGTTTCTTGTAGGCTCCTGGCACATCAGGCACCCGTCGAGACAGCGGCACGTCACGTGGAGACAACGACGACCATCCGCCTGCAGATTGATATTATTTTATTTTTATTGTATTCTTATATTTATTTATATTACTCTTGATTGTAATGGACGATTAGTACTTTATTTTTATTTATATAAAATAATATCTTTTGGTTTGGTTAAATTTGCTATTTAAGTTTGCTCTTGGTGTGAATGGTGGTGATTGTACAGGTGTGAATGGTGGTGATTGTACAGGTTTATATTAGAATAATTGATATAATTTTGTACAGAAATGTATGTATTATTTTTTTTTAGAATATAAAACCTGTATTTTTTTTTTTCTCTTAAAACCTTTAACGACGCTTATAAGCGTCGTTAAAATAAATTTAACGACGCTTATAAGCGTCGTTAAAGACAAAAAAGTCGACGCTTTGAAAAGCGTCTTGGTAGAGTGCGGGTCGTGGAGTCATTAACGATGCTAAAAAGCGCCGTTAAATGTGGTTTTAACGACGCTTTAAAGCATCGTTAGAAATGCATTTAACGACGCTTAAAAGCATCGTTAAAACAAACTTAACGACGCTTATAAGCGTCGCAAAAAATCTAACAACCGACGCTTCAAAAAGCGTCTTGGTAGAGTGGCAGACGCGTTATCATTAACGACGCTAAAAAGCGCCGTTAAAAGTTATTTTTACGACGCTTTAAAGCGTCGTTGAAAAATAACGACGCTTTTAAAAAGCGTCGGCGCTTTCCGTCTCCACTCTTACATAGGCGACGCTTTGGCGACGCTTTTTGAAGCGTCGTAAAGGATATTGGCGACGCTTATTAGCGTCGTAAAATAACCTTAATAGCATCGTTAATGACCATTTTCACCGTAGTGCCTTCATCTCTCTTTGTTCTTATATTACATGAATGTTAATTTTGATCGAGCCTGCTTTAATATATGTTATTCTTGAAAATGCATTCTATTGATTTTTAGATCCTTATGTTTTAAAATTTTGTTAAAATATTTTAAATTTAGATAAACCAAATCAGAAGTAGTAGTGAAGAAAATGTGATTAGACTTTTTGGATTCTTGGATGAAGATTGTGGGATATAAGAGCTCTAATAGTCTCATGCATCAGGATCAAAATTTGTATTGCAAATAAGATTATTTATAAATTTTCTACTTATTGATCTTCTTATTTATAATTCAGACCCAAATCAGTCCAGATCCGAATCCAAACCGGATCCATATGTCATAGATCGGGGCTAGGTTACACAGAGAGAGAGAGAGAGAGATATGCGTGTGTGTACATAAATATATAATAAATGATAAGAAGTTGGCATACCTAAATTGAGTTAGAATATGCTTTTCTAATCCTTTCTTTTTTTCCGCTTTTGGAAGAAATTTCACAACGAAGTTGGAGCAAAGAAAATCCCTAAAACATCAATAATTGAACAGATCAAGAAAGTAGTAAACAATAGATATAATTAACAAGAATATGTAGACCCATACAGGTATGTATATATTATGGATTGAAATCAAAATTATCAAAGGAAATAATTTACAACATGAATTGCATAATGAAATCATATTATCAACTTACAACACAGGATAATACTAAAAACATTATTTTTCACCACAAATAAATTTGAGAATAAATATAGGACTTGACGGTTGATTATTCAAGATAATATTATGTATTACAGCAAAGAAGAATATCCTAACTTTTCTACTTGGGAAATTGATCGATGGAAGAATTATGGAGGCCAACATTATGTTCTAAAGTTTATAAAATGGTTATTTGGAAAGGAAAATCCTTCCACAGGATAAATCTAGTGAAAGAATACGAAACTTGATGTACACATAAAAATGCTAGAGTCAAATAAGCATGTTAGATATTGTCAACAAATGTTTGTAAATGACCTAGAAAATAATAGCTTTAAACATCTAAATGAAATACCCCTTTTTCATGAAAAAGATACTTTTTCTGGTGGCAAACTCCATCATGTTTCATTGATGGAAGATAAAAGAAACAAAAAGCCATCCCTCGTACGGACATAAGGCTGACCTTTCGGAAAAGCAAGAAAAGCGAAGAAAACAAGACGTTAAAGAGAGACAACACGAACAAATAAGAGGAAAAAACTAAAGAGCAGGTATACCTTATAAATGTTCAGATGGAAAAGAGAAGCCAGAAGAAGTTGTGGAAGAGGAGCAGGGTGATAGGAAAAGCTTGCCTGATATGAAAATTGATTCTCACAAGATGTGATAAGAGAGGAATCGATTACCAAAAGGAGATGGATCAAAGGAAGGAAAAATGGTGTTTTGAGTTGTTGAGGAAGGACTTACGGGATATAGGAACCAGGTTCGTTTTGGAGGTATTAATTAGGGATGGGAAAGCGTTAAAATCAGTGATTAAGGTTTGTTATGGGGGTATTAGTTGTTTCGGAGGATGATTCACATTTCATGTATTTTATCAATAGAGGGTTTGTTAAGTGCTCTATGTTTGTTTGGCAGGATGGCTTTAATGCTTTTGCTATTTCTATAACGGAAGTCTCCGAGGATGTTTTTTTTTCTTTTTTAAGCATGGATCCTCTACCATGCACTATAGTGCATATGCTGCATGTGGCCGTGTGCAGCCATTCATTATGCGATGGATGGTGTATGCGATGCACCGTACCATACGGAGCATCGCATGCATAGAGAATCTGCATCTTTTTTTTTTTGTTGGTAAGGACTCCAAAGACGTATTTGCATGCAATCTGGTATTTCCAAATCTCGTGAAAGACATGCCAAGGCTTATGCAGCAAGTATAACTTACAATGCAATGAGACACCTATTAAAAAAATCTTTGGTACAACTCCAGTACCAGATGCGGATCGTCTTTGCACGAACCTAGGTGTTAATCCAGCAACGAAGAAGATCGAAGAAAGTGGAAGCAAAATAATGATGGGTGGCAACCTTAGAAGACGCTAGGATTTGGCATTGGAATCAGAGAGAGAGAGAGAGATTTAGGGAGAAAAGATCTATTGTATTCTACTATTAAATAAAATCCTAATACAACCTATGTATATATATATATATATATATATAGCCAATAGGCCTGATAAAAAATTTTTCTGGCTGAACCCAATACATAAAAACACTCGTCGAGCCCATATATACCCATGTCTCATATGTTCTCATCCTTTGGACTTAATCCCAGTCCAAATCCTAACTTTGCCCCCTTAAGACCTATCAAATCAGGTTTTAAAATCCTAAGATCAAAATCCGATCCTAGGTCCACACAAAAATCTCGTGCAGCTTTGCCTGTGCAATTGAGCCGACTTAGTCTCAGATTGAGTCGACTAACTTGGGATTGAGTCGACTCAGACTGAGATTGAGTCGACTCACCTGCATGCCATGCCAGATTTTTTGAGAATCTGCTTTTTGTTCTCTGCGACTTGATCGATCCAGTCTCAGTCTAAGTCGATCCAGTGCTCTGAATCTATTTTTTCTTTGCAGTTTTTAGCCCTGGCTCTAATTTCTTGCTCTACCTTATGTCTCCAGGTATTTGAAACCTCAATCAAGTCCTTCAAAATCCTCGTCGCCTGAACTTCGAGCTCGTGGAGAGCTACACACTGTCTCTACCTTAGGACCACTCCTGTCCTAGCCTTAGGATCCAAATTGGTCCTAACCTCCTAGAGCCAACACCCTGACTCCTCCTGTAGTCTCCCAAGGCTTGGGAGCACCACATCAACTCCTACAATCTCCTCTTTGATACATCCAATTGGCACACCTGACAATGTCCTCCTGCATGATCCCGCCATCGATGTGCATCCTGACAACCCCTTGTGCGGACCTCCTTGCCTCCACCAATCCTCTTCAGCTGCTGAGCTCTTCTTAAAGCCTTTGGGATGACCGCCTCCACCATTGAAGACCCTGACTTGCACCTTTGCACCTCCATGGAGTTTGTAGTAGGCACCCTTCTGTTTGACAGTCGCATCAACTATTACTTTGGACTTTTTTGGAGAAACCACAGCATTCCTAAATCAGCACTCGCTACTACTGATGCACCTGACATGGTCTCCTCAAAGCAACGCCTCTCCACCTACACACTCCGCTCTACCTGGCTCTGTGCAGCCCTGGCACTGGTGCTGGGGCACCGCTCCTCCTCTAGCACGTCCCCGCTCTGAACACGTGCTAAGATTCTCTCCACCTGTGAAGCCACTTTTGCTCGGTGCTCCACCTGAATCCAAAGTCCCCTTGATGCTGCAGAAGCCGATTCTGTATCTGAGTCATTCGAGGCCAACCATTCAACGCTGTCCCGTTGGGCCTGCTACTGCACCTCGAACACCATCGTTACCCCTTCGAACCTTCCACACTCTGCGGACCCCTTTGAAGCCATCTCGGATACACCGTATCTCGCAAGCTCCTCCGAAACCACCAAGAGCTCATCCGACTCTTCACTTTCAGTGATTGAACCAATGGAATCCATCTTTTCTTTTTTCTTGCACTTCTTCCAAAGCAGACACTCCCACTTAAAGTACCCTGCTACATCACACTTGTAGCACTTCATAGCCTCCTTACTGTTGTCCTTTTGAGACTGTCTCTATCCTACCTACACCTGTTCATCCTTCTTCCCTTTTCTAGGCCTCTCTAAAATCACAAGATCCTCTTGGATGACCTCTCTCTTCGTCATCCATTCCCACTGCTCATTGGACCTTAGTACTGAAACGATCTTCTCGTACATCAATGTCTCCTTACCATATAGCAGCATCGTTACTAATGGATCGAAGCTCCGGGATAGTGAACATAGCAGCAACAGACTCTTGTCCTTCTCTTCAAACTCCACCCTAATATTAAGCAAATCCATGCTCATTCGGTTGAACTGATGAATATGCCCTGCAATATCCTCGCCCTCCTGCATCTGGAGGTTGTACAATTGCTTCTTCAGCATCAATTTGTTGTATATATTTTTTTTCATGTACAACTGGTATAACCTTGACCACAAATCTCTGGGTGTTCTCTCCTCCAACACGCCATACAAAACCCCAGCCGCTAGACAAGCCCTAATCATGGCACATGCACTTTTCTCCAAGGATATCCATTGCTTGTCATTCATCTCCTCTAATCTATCCTCCAAAGCCGAATCCAACTCCATCTGAACCAGCAGATCCACCATCCTCACATTGCACATAGTGAAACTCCTTTTACTATCGAACTTCTCAAATTCCACCTTCACCTCGCTGCTCTCCATGATTAACCCAGATCAAAAAATAGCACACAAGGCAGATCTGAAAATCACCTAACTAAGGATGGTGGATAGTAGCCCTCAGATCTCTTCCTTCCTCACACAATCTGGAGAAACATTTAGATCTGACCCCTGCTGATCCTTCTGCTGAAAATCTGATCTTCTTCTTCCTCCACGCAACCAGGCTCTGATACCACTTGTTAGAAAAAACCTTCGATACAACTTTTGTACCAGATGCGGATCGCCTTTGCATGGATCTGGATGTTAATCCAGCAACAAAGAAGATCGAAGAAAGTAGAAGCAAAATAATGATGGGCAGCAACCCTAGGAGATGCTAGGATTTGGCATTGGAATCAGAGAGAGAAAAAAATTCAAGGAGAAAAGACTATTGTATTGCACTGTTCACTGAAACCTAATACAACCTATGTATATATATACATAGCCAATAGGTCCGATCAAAAACTCTCCTGGCTGAACTCAATACATGAAAGTACTCATCGAGTCCATGTACACTCATGTCTCACATGCTCTCATCCTTTGGACTTAATCTCAGTCCAAATCTTGAGCTAGCCCCCTTAAGACTTATCAAATCAGGCCTTAAGATCTTATGATCAAAATTTGATCCTAGACCCACGCAAAAATCTCATGTAGCTTTGTTCGTGCAATTGAGCTGGCTCAATCTCAGACTGAGTCGATTAACCTGGGACTGAGTCGACTCAGTCTCAGTGCCATGCCAGATTTTTCAAAAATCTGCTTTCTATTCTCCACAATCTAATCGATCCAGTCTCTGTCTGAGTCAATCCAATGCTTTAAATTTATTTTTCCTCCACAGTCTTCAGCCCTGGCTCTGGTTCCTTACTCTATCTTGTATTCTCAGGTATCTGGAGCCTCAACTAAGCCCCTCGAAGTCCTCGTCGCTTGAACCTTGAGCCCGTAGAGAGCTACACACCATCTCCACTCTAGGACCACTCCTGTCCTAGTCCTAGGATCTAAATCGGTCCTAACTCCCAAAGCCAACACTCTGACTCCTCCTGTGGCTTCTCAAAGCTTGGGAGCATCACGTCAATTCCTACAACACCATCACACAATAAATTGTATATGGACATGGAATAATGCGACAAGAAGAATGTGACTCCTATATAGCTGGTGGTTAGACTTGTGCTTGCACAATAATTGGCAGCGTGGCCATGCAATATAGACATTGTAATACCCAGCCCCAAAAATTTTTCTTTGCGCGAATCTTAGGTGTTGACCCTATGATTGATTTTGATGATAATAAAATATTTAGTAATTATGATACTAATCATGTATTTCAAGAGTGGATATAGAATTTTCTAGATGCTCATAATAAAGAAATCATCCTTAGAAGAAATCCTATCAAGTTGCCAAATCAAAACACTTAAAAAGCCAAGTTCTCATAAGTTTGGATGGCTCATTATGAAGAAAATGAAATAAATATCATATGAAAGTATTGGAGCCAATAAATTCAAGTTTGAGAGGTTAAAATATGAAGAAAAATGATGTTAGAAGGATTGGAGCTGACTTCAGGAGGTTTCAAATTGACTCTGGCATGTTAGAAAAAGACCGACATAGGTCCGAATCGACTTGCTTTCAATCCAAGCTGACTCTCTTAGAGAAGATAGAAAACTCTATTTTCAGGATCTTTACTCGAGCTAGCTCGCCTGCAATTCGAGCTGACTTGCCTGTAAATTGAGTCGACTCTATTCACTGGGACAGTAATAATGGCTAGTTTTCTGTATATTTCTAACGGCTAATTTTTTGGTCTAATGGCTACTCCAAGTCCTCCAACGGCCAAAACTTGTTCTTAATCCACTTCCAAGACTATAAAAGGCTTGAGAAATATTTGGGAAAAAAAATTAAGAGGATTAAAAAAGAAAATATTTAAATTAATGAGGTTCATTGATCTATGAAAAAGAGAAAAAAATAGAAAAGTTGAGCACGGATCTTTGAGAGCTTTCAAGGATAATCTTTTTCAACATCTTGCACATCCTTTTAAGCATTATTTGAAGAGAAGTCAAACCTCAAAGAGTAATCCTTCAGCTTTTACTTCGAGATACAAAGAGTTCATTTCTATTTTTATTTTTATGCTAAAATTTTTTATACTTGTATTTTATTTTCTTTACAAGTTTCTTTAGAAGAAAAAAACTTGGGGTTAGGCCTATCCAAGTCTAAAATTGGACAACTATAGATTTGGTTGGTGAGATCGTAAAACCAACTGGATTGATTATGAATCCAAAAAATAATCGGTATAAAATTTTGGTTGGTATCTTGAAAAATCAACTGAATTTGTTTGTGAGTCCGAGTAAAACAAACACACTATAATCAAAAAGATTATAGTAAAATTTTTAAGAGGCTCTTGAAAAGTGGACGTAGGTGCAGGGCTGCCCCGAACCACTATAAATTATTATGTTTGTCTTGTGCCTTTTGCTCTCTTTCTTTGTATGATTTGTATCATTTTAATTCTTGTATAGTTTTACTTATTCCACTGCTACATATTATTTATTCTTCACAAATACTCAAATAAGTTTAATTTGAAGTACATACTTATTTAGATTGTTAATTTAGTTAAAATTTTTAAAGAATTCAATTCATCCTCTCTCTTAGGTTGCTATCTTTTTGGACAACAATTGATATCAGAGCAGATCCTTTGTTATTTATTATTGACCTAGCAGTCTACAGCAAAAGATCATGATAATCTTGATTTGTTCGTTATTTATTGAAGATCAATCTACATCGAGACAACCACTCTTCAATGGCACAAATTATACTTTTTGGAAAGTTAAAATGAGAATTTTCATATAAATTTTAGATTATGACATATAAAGAGTCATAACTAGAGGACCGCACACACCTATAATTGAAATTAATAGAGCATCTCATCCTAAATCGAAAAAAGATTAAGATGAATATGATAAAAAGATGACTCAATTGAATGCCAAAGCAATTAATGTTTTAAATTGTTCTTTGTATGTACAAGAATTCAATAGAATATCAACTTATACATCAGCTAAAAAAATTTTGGATAAATTAAAAATTACTCATAAGGGAACAAGTCAAGTTAAAGAGTCCAAAATTAATTTACTTATTCACAAGTATGAAATTTTTAAAATAAAATAACATGAGTCAATTTCTGATATGTTTATCAGATTTACTGATATAATTAATATTTTAAATGGTCTTGGCAAAATCTATACTAATCTTGAACTTGTTTGTAAAGTTTTAAGGTGTTTGCCAAAGGAATAAAAAATAAAAATGACTGTGATACAAAAAGCTAAAGATCTCACTAAGCTGTCCATGAAAAAGTTGATCGATTCACTCATAACATATGAGTTGAACATACATCAAAAGGAGGAAGAAAAAGATTCAAAGAAGAAGAAGATCATCGCCTTCAAATCATCCGCCAAGAGGATGAAGTTGAAGAAGAAAGTGAGAATGAAAATGAGGATTTAGGGCTACTCACTAAAAGATTGAAGAAGTTCCTTATAAAGAAAGGTTTGAAAAAAAGGAAAAATGATGAAGAAAAGGAGAAAAGCTATGTCACTTACTATAAAGGTAATAGGAGGGGACACTACAAGCTCGATTGCCCTCTAGTCAAAAAAAACTTCAAAAAGAATAGAAAGATTGCAATGATGGGTATTTGGGGTGATAGTGATATTTTAAGCTCTGATGAAGAAGAGGAAGGTGTGGTCAATCTTTGCCTCATGACCAATGATGATGAGGTATATCTTGAAAATTTCTCTGATTTTTCTTTTGATGAATTATATGAAGTTTTTAATGATTTAATTGATGAATACAAAAAAATGAGGCTAAAAAATAAAGAACTCAAAAAGTCTAATATGTTTTTGGCTGAAAAAAAGAACAAAATATTGATAGAAAAAGAAGATTTTTTTTTAAAAAAGAAAGTATTAGTTAAAGAAAAAAAAATTGAAATCTAAAAAATCTCTTATACAAATAAATGATAATCTTAGAAAAAAGATTGAAACATTGAAGCCTATGCTTAAAAAATTCACAAATGGTTCACAAAAGCTTCAATTAATTTTGATAATCAAAATGCTATTTTTGATAAAGCAAGAATTTATTATAACTCAATAAGAAAATAAAATTTTGTTAAAAATATATTTTCAAGGGCTTCACCTAAAAATCATTCTATAGCTTGTTTCAAGTGCAATAAAGTAGGCCACAAAATTTCTTAATATAATATTAAAAGAGTTGGCCATACTTTGATCAAACAAATTTGAATTCCAAAAGAAACTATACGCTCTAAGTCAATTGGACCCAAGATGGCTTGGGTATCAAAAATTAAGAAGTGATTTTGTAGGTATACTAAGTATCCAAGAGTATGAAAAGAGCAAAACTCTTGAAATTGGATGCTTAGGACTTAAAGTGAATGGATGATAATGTTTGATAAAAGCTAAACTTTCTCATATCATACCATCACTAATTTTTGATATTATTTTGCTTGAATGATTGATTTTGATGCTTCATACATATGCATGATATTGTGATAATTTCTCATTTGTTTGTTTGCATATATTGATAAATTTGTTTTCTTAGTTCTATGTATCAATCTTTAATTACTATAAGCATAAATTTTACTTTAATTTCAGCATGCTCTCAAATCCCTCATATCATGTTATTACTTGTGAAACTTAAATTAAAATGAGCTTGATGGCATATGAAAATATTTAGGTATAAAACTCTCAAATTAATTTTTGATATTCTCATAAAATATGTAATCATTGAAATATGTCAAAAACTATATGATTCAAGAAATATCAAGATAAGTCATTAACTCATAAAAGATTGTATGCTTGATGATTTGCACTGCATCTTAACTTGATCTCTTAAGGATTTGAAAATCTTCTAGTTGAATCTAAATTTTAGAGCTTTTATCTAATTTTTTCTTAGTTTTTTTTATTTGATTTGATTGATTTTAAATCTCAAATTGATTAATTCTCGATCCGCCAAATTGATTGGAATATCATTCTAATCCTTGATTTGATTGCTCATTGATTTTTATTCAATTTGATCAATTATTCTTGATTTGAAACTTCTTGAACTATTTTCTACTTTGAGAAGTTGAGTCTTAAACCTAGGGAGTCAACTCTTGAAATCGAGGAGTCGACTTATGGCTTCTTGAAAAAAAATAGTCCTATAAGAAGTCAACCCATATTCAATGTTCCCTCAATAGATTTAAAACTTCTTGATCTGGGATAGGTTTCTTAATTGAAATGTCCCAAGGCTCTATCGTTCCATAGACTACAACAAAAATAACTATTAGCAACATTTTTAAGTGATGCTATAGATCAGAAAAAATATCATAAATATTTTTAGTAGTATTTTTATGGTATTTTCTTATAAAAATATTGATAAAATTTTTATTTTATTATATGTCGATAAAAATTATCAAAAAATAAATTATATATTTTAGAATTAGAATAAGAGTAGGTTCGAATCAATGATCTTTTATTTGAATAGCAAGTTCTTAACCACCAACCTATAACTTATATTATTAATATATAAGTATAGTTTACTTAACTTATTAACATACATTCATGTCATTAAATAAGTAATGTTAAAAATATATATGTATAATAACATATTTTATGAGATTAGTATAACTAAATCAAGCTCTATATAAAATTAATAATTTAAAATTTAGTGATAATTTTTTAAAATCCTATAAATTATGATATTATTTATTGACATATTTTCTAAATGCCATAAAATATAAATTTATAGCAAAATTTATAATAAAATACCATAAAATATAATTTTATAGCAGTATTTATAATAAAATATCATAAAATATAAATTTATAGTGATATTTATGATAAAATACTGTTAATAAAAAAATATTTATTTAAAGATAGTGGCATTTTTATCAAAATACAACACAAAAAAAAATTTTGCCATAAGAAATTTGCCGCTAAACATCATTTTGTTGTAGTGACTTTTCAATTTTTTTGAGCCAAAACTTCTTTCAAACCCCTTTCCTTTCAAAATTGGACCTCCTCTCTCTATTTCCATCTAATTCTTATGGTTTTTATTCTCCAATGGCACCCTGAAAGTGATTCATCCAAAGGAAGAAGAAGTCCTCTACAAAAATTCAAGAATTTAGAGCCTCTTCAAGTAATTCTCCTATATAAAAAAGGATCAAGCATCGAGATAATTAGAAGTTTAGTTTTCAAAATAAAAGGCATGCTGATTAAGATGGATGTTGATGGAGTATCAAATACACACTATATATACAGATTGATGGGAGCACCTTGGATTGTCTTAAGCAACAATACATTTGGAATTTGATTGAGATAATGTTGAGCATTTCAAGGATATCAGTGCCAACCAGTTGAGTATGGAGATGCAGCTACATCATATGGTTAGCAGAATCTTCTTTATGGTTATATATTACATTCTCTAGAAGATTCTACTTTGCATGCCAGTACTGATGCTACAGCAGATGACAGGACTGAAGAGCTAGCAGACTAGTAGAGCAGACGAGACAACTCCACCTCCGTAGACCAGCCATCCAGAGAGTAGCTCATGACTATCTGATAGACTGAATGTAGATGTATTTGTCAAGAGAGTTTCCATCAGGATCATCACTTCAGTCTATGCAGAAATTCAGAGATATCCATCAGAGGCACAGTAGGCAAGGGGAGAGCTGATGGATGCTCTAGCATTGATCAGAGAGAAGTTTGTCAAGAAGATTTAGACTTTCACTATAGTGAGAGATATTCGGGGATAGTCATTTGGAGACATCAAACTATCCTCTCTTTCTACCTAGCCTAGACTTATATCTTAGAATTATCCTAACCTATACTTTCTTAGGATGCTAAGATTCCTTCCAAAGAGCTTTAGTGAACCTAGTGATCTATTTCTATCATCTATATAGAAATTAGCTCTCACACATTTTGTATGTATTCATATTTTCATTATATTCTATATTTATATTTTAGCTAATCAATAAAAATTTGATCTTTTATAGAAATTCAATATGCTTGATATTTTTGCTAGTGCTTGATTGAAATTATGCATTGTTTATAAAACTAAGGAGAGAAAAATATGTTCTTACAAAGCTTATTTCTTTAAAATTAAATGTATATGCATGATTTGGAAGAAAAATAGGGATAACTAAGAAAAATAAATTTATCGATATTTATTATGTAAAATAAAGAGAGAAAATATTATTTGAATATTATAAGATAAATCATTCTTGAATTTAAAAGAGAATTCATTAATAAATAATTACACTTTGCTTGTCTTATATATAGATTTATTTGTACATTCTTGTGATTTTGATTGTTTAAATCATTTTGAGTAATTATTTATACTTCATATATTTTGATCATATCAATAGTTTTAGATAATTAATTGGTATCAAGAAATTATTTTTGATCTAAAAAAAATTTATTAACAAACATTGATACTTCACTCCGATTGATTGTTTTAAAAAATTAAATTTAAAATATGCTCTTCTTAAATTTTTTGAAGTTGATATCAAGCAAAATATTTCAAAAAATTATTATTTATCTTTAAAATTAAATATTTAAAGAAGACTTTAGTTTTATTCAATTGATATCAGATAGCTTACTGTTTACCTTATATTTTATTGATATACTTTTTGATAAAAATAGAAGAATATCTTTATCTCAAATCTGATTTTACAAAGCTATATTCTTGATAAGATATTATTTGAGATAAATTTAAGAAATTAATATCTTTTCTGAACTTAATTGCTTAATACTACTTATAAAAAAGATGAGTTAATTTTTTTGAATAATAACTAAAAATCTTTTAATTTGAATGATTTGTTGATATTAAAATTGTTTGATTTGAATCGATATATTTTTATCACTTCAAAACTAAAACTATTGGTATCAAATTTTTTTTTTGAGAAAGTAGCTATTTCAAAAAATCTGTTTTCAAGCTATATTTGAAACATATTTTTATATTTTGCTATGATTGATGACCTTCGAGAATGGATTTAAAATATATATATATTTTAAATCTTTAATTGGTATCAAGATAATTACTATTTGGTTTGATTTTCAAAATAATTGGTATCAAAAAGATTATTTTCATAATTGATATCAGACAACTTAAATTTGCTTTATACTCTATTACTTTATCTCTCGACAAAAAAAAAATCTTATCTCAAGTTTATTTTGCTTTGATACTACGTGTAGGACCATATTGTGCTCTGATACATTCATGATATTATCTTTGAATTTAATTGATTGGCATTTATTTAAAAAAATAATAATGATAAGTTTTTTGAATATCTCATATTCTTGGCTTTGATACTAAAATTTTTTTATTCTGAAATGCTTTATCCCTTTCGAATCCTTGAAGCTCAAAGCATATTTATATTTAAATTTGAGACGCCTTTTAACGCATCAAGTTTATTCAAAAAGGGGAGATATATTTTAAATCTATATTGATTAAAGGAAGAAAGATAATTCATTTTGGATTATTGCTATTTGGATTGAATCTCAAAATATTTGGTATCAAGAAGAATTAAATTGATTATTTTCTATAGATTGTTTTTCAAAGAAATAAACTCAAACTTCTTTTAATTAGTATCAAGTAAAATTTTTCAAGAATATTATCACAATTGGTATCATGATTCTCCTAATTGGTATCAAATAGTTTATCTATACCTTAAATTCCATCATTTATTTTTTGGCAAAAATAAAATGCTATGTATCAAATCTGAATTTTCATGACTATATTCTTGGTATTATATCATTTGAAATAAATTTTTGTGATATATTTTTAAATGCTCTACTTTAGTATCAAAATAAATATTCATAAGACTATATTGTTTGAAAAATTCTATCTCCGTTGAATTTTTAAAGTTCAAGGTATTTTTCTAACTAAAATTGAGAGATATTTTTGTATCTATATTTTTGAAAAAAAAAATTAAAATCTAAATTTGAAAGTTGAATCCAAGATTTGAAAGGAAGAGAATTGAAATCAAATTCTGTAAATTGAATGTGTATATATTTGATTTGAATTGATTTTGATGATTTATCTTAAATTCTTCTCTTACGCTTTTTGATGCTATTAAAAAGAGAGAGAGATGGTGTGTTGAGTATATACTTAAATGCTTAAGTTGACATGCATGAAAGTTTGAAATGCTCATATGCCTTGTTTGAAATGATAACATGAAATGAGCATATGTATGTATTAAATTTTGGTATCAAATTTGTAATGAAAGTTCAAATGAAGCACTCATGAAGTATATATTTACATGTATTTATTTTATCACTTCATGATTCATATTGGTAAATTAATTAAAACACATAATATGCTTATTGCACATATACTCAATGTTTTGTTATCATCAAAAAGAAGGAGATTGTTTACCCTATGATTGATTTTGATGATAACAAAATATTTAGTAATTATGATACTAACCATATATTTCAAGAATAGATGTAGGATTTTTTAGATACTCATAATGAAGAAATCATCCTTAAAAGAAATCCTATCAAGTTGCCAAGTCAAAGTACTTAAAAAAATAAGTTCTCACAAGTTTGGATGGCTTATTATGAAAAAAATGAAATAAATATCATTTGAAAGTATTGGAGTCAAGAAATTCAATTTCGAAGGTCAAAATATGAATAAAAATGATGTTAAAAGGATTGAACCCCATATCGAGAGGTTTCGAGTCGACTTTAATATATTGGAAGAAGACTGACATAGGTCCGAGTCGACTCACTTTCAATCTGAGCCAATTCTCTCAGAGAAGACAGAAAACTATATTTTCAAGAGCCCTACTCGAGCCAGCTCACTTTCAATCTGAGCCGACTAGTCTGCAAATTGAGCTAACTCGCCTACAAATGGAGTCGACTATATTCACTGGGACAGCAATAACGATTAATTTTTTGTATATTTTCAACGACTAATTTTTGGATCTAACGGCTACTCTAAGCTCTCCAACGGTCAAACTTGTTCTTAATCTACTTCTAAGAATATAAAAGGCTAGAAAAATATTTGGAAAGAAAAATTAAGAGAATTAAAGATGAAAACATTCAAATTAATGAGGTTCATTGAACATCCTTGAAAAAAAAAAGAGAGAAAAATTATTCACTGATCGATAAGAGCTTTCAAAGGCAATCTTTTCCAACATCTTTTACATTCTCTTAAGCATCATTTAAAGAGAAGTTAAGCCTCACAAAGCAATCTTTCAGCTTTTACTTTGAGCTTTAAAGAGTTCATTTCTATTTTTATTTTTGTGCTAAAATTATTTATGCTTATATTTTATTTTCTTTACAAATTTTTTTGGAGAAAGAAACTTGGGGTTAGGCCCATCCAAGTCCGAAATTGGATAAATATACGTTTGTTTAGTGAGACCGTAAAATCAACTGGATTGATTATGAATCTAAAAATAATCGATATATGATTTTGGTTAGTAATCTCGAAAAATCAACTGGGTTTATTTATGAGCCGAGTAAAACAAACACGCTATAATCAAAAGGAATATGTAAAATTTTCAAGGGGCTCTTAAGAAGTGGAGTAAGTGCAGGGTTGCACTGAACCACTATAAATTATTATATTTATCTCATACTTTTTGCTCTCTTGCTTTGCATGATTTGTATCATTTTAATTCTTATATAGTTTTACTTATTCCGCTGCTACATATTTTTAGTCTTTTTAAACACTCAAATAAGTTTAATTTGAAGTACATACTTGTTTAGATTATTAATTTAGTTAAAATTTTTAAAGAACCCAATTCACCATCCCTCTTGGGTTGTTACCTTTCTGGGCAACATTAGGGTATGAATAAAAAAACATAAAAAAAATATTGAAGACTCCCGCTGGAAGTCTTCTTCCATGCAAACACATCGAAGAAGAAGCCAAATCTAGGCAGGATTCACCCTCCCCTCCATCTTATAAAACTCCCTCTCTGCTTCCTTTGAACCTCCACTAGAAATCATCAAGCTTTTCCCTTCCATTTCTCTTGATGTTCATCGGATTTTTGGACTTGTGCTTGTTGGAAATTGGAGCTCGAGATGCCGTCGGAGCTTGAGGTAAGCCTGGCCCTCTTTCTCTCTTTCTTTCCCTTCTTCCCAAGTCATCACGCATGACTGCTGGCCGTCGGACTTGCCGAAAAAGCCATCAAAGAAGAACCAATATTTTTCTCTATTTTGAATGAGCCTTCTCCTTCCTTTTTTCGGCCACTGGCACTACCTTCCGTGGTGCCGCACCCATGGAACATGAACCCTGACCTTTCTACCTTCCTCTCCGAAGGTCATGACCATCAGTGATTGGCCAGTGACTGGTGAAATCCAAGAAAGAGATCGGATCTCTATTTTTCATATTTTTATCATGATTTTTTTGATCGGTCGGTCACCACCACCGACCTTCCATCACTGCCCGTTGTCGGCCATACTGTCGAATCTTCAATCGTGCCACCACACCCTACCGGAGCACAAGCCACCAGTCCCCTCCCATGCCCTATTCGGCCAAAGAAAGAAAGAAAGAAGAAAAGAAGAAGAAAAGAGAAGAAAAGAAAAGAAAAGAAAAAAAGAAAATAAGAGAGACAAAATTCTCTCTCTCATCTCTCTCTCTTGTGTCTCTCTCTTTCTCTCTCTAAGGCTTGTCTCTCTCTATCTTTCTCTTTCTCTCTCTATCCAATCTATGAAACCCAGTATGAACCTAGTATAATCTTTTCAAAGAGATCCGAAATTGCCTTGATATCCACGTAGTAGGTTGTATCCCAGCTCGACTCTTATCAAAAATTCATAATATTTGATTGATTACATTACCCCTGATCATGGATTCCTCTTTTGAGGGATACAAAGATTTTTTCTTCACTTTCTCTCTCTAATTTCTCTTTAGAAAGACATGCACCTTATGATAGAATTTCATTTTCCTACTTTAGATATCCATATTGACTCTGACAAAATGATCCCAAATTGATTTGGTACCTAGATGTCTATTTAATTATCTGATCAGATCAATCACCTAATCAATGATCTCCTTTTATTATATTATTTAATTAATTGATAAAAAATTTGATTATGATTTGATCTTTTAAATAGGATTATCTGATTCTTTTAAAAGAATTTGAAGATGTAGGATGAACGAGATAAGTGGATCCTATATTTATTATTTATTTTTAAATTTTTATATTTTTATGTAAATGATCTATTATTGATGAAATCATATTTTTCATAAAATAAAGATTGGTATATGTGACATGAAAAAGTATATTTTATTATGAGTATTAATTTCATGAATATATTTTATGAAAATAGCATATTTATGAAGTATGAATTTTATTATCTTTCAACCTATGTATATGTATGTTTTAAGAAAATGATATTAAAATTTTAAAGACTCTTAGATTGCTATGATAGCCTTACGAAAGTGAGGTCAATCAACAAATGGCCATCTGCCAACTGGTATAAAGTTGGTAATAAATATAAATTATGAAACTTATCAATTACAATGACAGTCCTGTCATGGGTGTAAAATGATCATAGCATGAATTTTTATGAGCAATATTTTGAAGATATGATATGGATATCATATTTTGAAAATATGAGCAATATTTTTATAACCATAGCAAGAATGATTTATGAATTATAGTTATGAAATATTTATGAATTTATGTATGCATGATTGATTTATGACTTATTTTATTATATATTCTATAAAATATTTTATTTTATAATATTTATTATTTTCTAAATGTTGCATTATCATGATAAAATTTATGTTTGATTCCATAAGGAAGTGTAGCTTCTACTTACTGAGTTAGTGTGGCTCATGTCTTTTTCTTTTTCTTTTTTCGTCTCGATGAATAAGATTAGGAATGAAGGATGATCCAGGCATGGGGGTCTATATTAGTAAGCTTGAAGATTTTGTAGCTGAATCTTAGTTTATTAGATAATTATGAACTTGTAGTCAACTATTTAATAAATTTTGGTATTTGATTTTAGATTTAGTCACTCTGAATCAATTTTGATTTATTTGCTTGATGAATAATAGAATTAAAATTTTTTATTATATATTGTTTATGATGGATTATAGCTGATTATGATTGATTGGCTTCGTGTTGTCGAGGGTGGTACCTCTTGATAGCATACACTACAAGAAAAAGGAGCATTAACGATGGCTATTAGTAACAACAATTTTATTATCGCTAATAACATATTTTACATATGACAAATGGTGATCAATATTTATTCCATCGTAAAAAAAATTATTAACGATGGAATTTTTGGCTTTTAGCAATGACAATTTGCATCACTAATAAAAAGTAATTTTTTTTAATTTGGTTATAAAATTATTAGTGATAGAAGATTCTTATTAGTGATGGCCTTTTACCATTGCTAATAATCTTAAATTATTTCTCTCTCCGATTTCCTCCTCTCGCTCCTCGTTTTCCCCCACCCCCTCTCGATTTCTAGATTGGCTCCCTTGTCGGTGACTGACCCCCTCTTTTCTCTGCCTCTGGTCCCCCTCTTTCTCCCGTCATCGGATCCCGCTACCCCGAGCCACCGACCGCCTCTCCGAGCCTTCAATCATTAGATTTTGCTTCCCCGAGTCCCCGACTATCTCCTTGAGCTTCCATTCATCAGATCCCAAGCCCCTCGACCACCTCCCACCTCCACGAGCCCCGACCACCTCCCTAAGCCCCTAGCCTGCCTCCCCCACGACCGCCTCCAATCCTCCTCTTTTCCCCACCATTGGATCAGGCTTCGTCGAGCCCCCGACTGCCTCCCCAAGCCTCGATCCCTCGATCGTCTCCCTAAGCCCTCGTCTATCAAATCCCGAGCCCCCCGGCCTCCTCCTGCCTCCCCGACCCCTAGGCCCGCCTCCCCTCGGCTGCCTCCGATCCCCCTCTTTCCTCCCCACCCTCTTGTTGTCCCCTTACATCCCCCCTGCCCTCAGTTTTAATCTCCCCCACCGACGACCGACCGACCCCCCTCTCCCCCTCTCTCGGTTCCCCAGCTCACGCATGCCACTGTCTCTGCTGGTATCCCTATGCCGCTTCCCCATTACTACCATCCACCTATCGGATATTCTGTGTCACGTCCCCTCCTGGTTTCCCAGCTCACACCCTCCCCATCCACGTGCCACTACCTTCCCCTTCATCATCCCCGCATCATCGGAGTCCCCGTGCCACCGTTCCCCCATTGGATCCATTCCTGTGCTCACAACCTAATGATCATTTTAGCTCTGTTTTTGGTCAGATCTTGGTTTTTATGTATTACTTCTTTAAAGTCCTCTCTCATTAGTTGGTTTTAGATCTGGAAGCTCATTTTTATTGAAATCTAGATGTGTTTATATCCAAATTTTGAATCTAATTATATATATATGTTTAGAGTAATAAGGTGGGTAAGCATCGATCCCTTGATGATTTTATTTGGTGTAAGATTTGATATCTAATGATATTTTTGGCAGATCGTTCCAATGAATATCTTGCTATCTTTATAGTCCGTAGATTTTTTATTGATCAATAGGGTATTTATTCTTGATTTTTGAGATCATGTTGGCATCATTTTATCTTTACGAATATTCGTTAGTGTTATCATTGCGAATGTAGTTCTCTAGCACAATGATGGTGGCTATAAAATTTTTGATTATATATTCTCAAGTTCGTCCAATTATCTTCTGAGAAATCAAAGATGGTTGCTATGATTTTGTAGAGGTGTTGCAGTGGATATTGGATTGTATTACTTTCTAGATGTTAGTATGTTACTGCAGCATTTGCATCAGCTTCTTAATTTTGATAGATAGTTCTTTTCATGGTTTTTGTTTAACATGAGAGAGTTAATATATAAAAGGTGTTTGGGTTTATTTTTCGGTTCTATAATGATAAGGATTGTATCATCTTTTGCATCGGACATAGATTGCTCGATTGTCTATTTATGAATCTTCACTTCACTTCAAGGCATTTGAAGTCTTATGATTTCTTTAAATTATTAGATTATTGTCAAAGATGAAACTACTTGTCAAATATTTTCATTATAGGCTCATGATATCGGGTATATTTAAATTTTTTTTTTAAATCTGAGTTTCCTACTCTGCAAGTTGTATATTTAAATTTTTAACACCAGTCAAAAATCATGATCTTCTTCGATGTTATTGTTATAAGTTATGAAAACTAGGATAAGATATCTACATAAATTCAATAATATACTATTTGATATTATCGTATTATGATTGTGAATCATGTCATCTGCCTGTCGGATTTCCTGCGCTGCATCCCCTCTCGATTCTCCAGCTCACGCCTCCATCTTCTCCTCTTCTTTGTATGCCTCCTTTTCCTCATTTATCGATAAGGCAAGGCAGCTTTGGAAGGTTTGTTATTCCACAGACAACTGGCATGCAGCCATCGTTAGATGGAAAGGAGAATAAGACAATGCAGGAGGGATCTTTTCCCCAGATTGGCTTCTAAATTTCTTTCTCAAGATTGGTTGGGTTCTCTTTCTTGTCCTTCTTCTTGTCCTAGATCTTCCTGGTGGGTAATGGAGGTGATGTTGTGCTTCCTGCAATCTTTTATATATTTTATCCTTAATACATCTTAATATTTTATTTTGTGACTTTTTTTCCATGTAAAACATGCTCTATTATTCTTTTCAAAGTTGTTCGAGTCCGAAAAGGAGATCTAGGAGCTAAAAATTTAATCTAACCATTCAATCGATGGATCAGGGGTGTCTATAGCTCCGTATCATTGAATGAAATATGTTGAAATAATCTATTCGAGAATCAAAATAGTATATCAAAATATACACCTCCGTATTGATATATATACTTTCATATCGAAACTTATTAATAATATTTTATTTTTGTTCATTATAGGATGCTGGGATATTGCTCCTTGAATTGATTTTGATGATTACAAAGTATTTGAGGGGATTACTAATGATTTTGGCTTGAAAAAGGACTTATTGCATTTCAGGGGTAAAATCATAATTTTATCAAGACCTGATTCAGAAGCCTCAAGAGCAAGATAAAAGACGTGCAACCTATTGGAGGAAATTTCAATATTTTTGAAAGTATATTTTGTAAGAAAATTAGATTTTTATTTTTGAGTCGATCCTATGAGTCGACTCATGGCTTAAAGGACTGAACGACACGCAAAAATTTTGGCTGACATACTCTGTGAGTCGACCCCATGGGTCGATCCCTTGGCATGAGTCGATCCTATGAGTCGACCTCTACTGCTCTGCAAGCCAAAATTATAAAACAGTCATTTTCTACTCTTTTCCACAGAGGTCGACCCCATGAGTCGACCCATGAGCATGAGTCGACCCTATGAGTCGATTCCTGTGACGGAAAATTTTTACAACGGCTAGTTTTTAACCCATTTCAATGGCATTTAATGCTCATTTAATGTGCTCTAACAGCTCTATTTCAGCCCAGATTACTCTCCACCATTATTTGAAGTTATATAAAGAGATTTAAAGGAGAGAATCACAGATAAGAGAGAGATTGAAAAAAAGGTTCTTCAAGCATTTTTTTCAACCCTAAGCAAGAGCCCACCTAAGGAGTTTAAGAAGCTTTTAATTCAAGCTCACCAACTCCTCAAAAGCTCATTCAAGTCTCCAACCACCTTGAGAAAATCAGAAAGAGCTTCCTTCTAATTGTGTAAAGTGTATTTAAAGCTTTATTCGCTCATTAAAGAAGCTTCATCTGTATTTTTGTGCAATTAACTGTAATACTTTTTTTGAGTTATTATTTTTATTTTAGAAGGATTCCAAAACGTGAAAAGGTTGATCCGAATCTTGAATCGGATTGTATTGAGTTGGCTTGTATTCGAAAAATAAGTGGTCTAGCTTGGGATAGCTAGAGTCAGAGGTTCTGACGAGTGTATTCAGGTTGAATACAGTTTAATGGATTGGAATTCTCAAGTAGGAGCTTGGGGAGTGGATGTAGGTGCAAGGTTGGCACCGAACCACTATAAATCTTCTTGTTTGTATTGTGTTTAATTGCTCTCCTTTCAAACTTCTTTATTCTCTTGCATTCTAGCATCCAACTATTATCCTTGTATAAATTATACTCTCTGTACTTATCTTGCTCATTGTTAAATAATCTTCATAGTTGTAAGTTAAGTTTAAATTTTTAAAAATCCAATTCATCCCCCCCTTTTGGGTTGCATAGCTGGGCAACAAGTGGTATCAGAGCTCGATGCTCTTGCCCTACTTTGATTTAACTATCAAAGAGCTAAAGATCTATGGCAACTCAAGTTGGTACTTCTCTAGCTGAGGGGCGGTCCACTAATCGACCTTCACTTTTCAATGGATCAAACTATACCTATTGGAAAGCTCAGATAAAAATCTTCATTCAAGCACTTGACTATGATATGTGGAGTATCATAGTAAACAGATCACACACACCCACTAAAATTATTGATGGTGTGGAATCAACCAAATCTGAAAAAAAATGGGATGATGTTGATAAGAAAATGGCTCAACTAAATGCTAAAGCCATGAATGTATTGTATTGTGTCCTAGATGCTAATGAATTCAATCATATTTCAACATGCATGTCTGCTAAAGAAATATGAGATAGATTAGAAGTAACTCATGAAGGAACTAATCAAGTGAAAGAATCCAAAATTAACATGCTCATGCATAAATATGAACTTTTTAAAATGGAGCATGATGAATCTATAACTGAAATATTTACTCATTTTACTGATATTATAAATGGTTTAAAAAGTCTTAGTAAGTCTTATTCTAACAGTGACCTCGTGAGGAAGATTCTTAGGTCCTTACCAAGAACTTGGGAAGCCAAAGTGACCTTTATCTAAGAAGCCAAGGATCTAAACATCCTACTCTTGGAAGAGCTTCTAGGATCACTGATGACACATGAGCTGAGCATGAAACAACATCAAGAAGAAGAAGTAAAAAAGAAGAGGACAATCATCCTCAAATCCACGGTTCAACTTGATAAAGAAACTGATGATACTGAAAATGAAGAGCAGGATGAAGAAATGGCTCTCATTACTAGAAGGTTTAGGAAATTTTTGAAGAAAAAAAACAAGGAATGAGGAAGAGGCCACCCACAAAAGAAGAATATAGCAAAGAAAAGGATAAAGACCAACCCCTTATTTGCTACGAATGCAAGAAATCAGAATATTTTAAGTCTGAATATCCACAACTGAAGAAGGGTCCCAAGAAGTACAAGAAGAAGGTCATGATGGCTACTTGGAGTGGAAGTGATGAGTCAAGCTCCGAAGAAGAAGACTCAAATGAACAAACCAACTTGTACCTTATGGCACATGAAAATGAGGTAAATTCTGCAACTCCTATTGACTTTACCTTTGAAGAACTTCATGAAGCTTTTTATGATTTAATTGATGAACTAAAAAAGCTAGGGATAAAGAACAAAGAGTTAAAATCAAAGAATCAATCTTTACTAAAACAAAATGAGAGCATTTCAAATGAAAAATCTATCCTGTTTCAAGAAAATCTAAACTTAAAGAATGAAATTGCCAAGCTAAAACCAATAGTTAAAAAATTCACCTTAAGTTTTAATAAACTTAATATGATTCTTGAAAATCAAAAGGCTATTTATGATAAGGCTGGTCTTGGTTATAACTCCTTAAAGAAACAAAAGTTTCTAAAAAATATCTATGTAAACTCTTCAAACAATAAGTTCTCAAACACTACTTGCTTCAAATGTGATAGAATAGGTCACAAGTCATACACTTGTCTCTCTAACAAATCCATTAATCCTAATGCAAAGAAAATATAGGTTCCAAAAGGAACCATTATGACTAACCAAAAAAGACCCAAGAAAGCTTGGGTATCTAAAGTAAAAACTTGACTTTTGCTTGCAGGTGTGTCTAGCATCCGAAGGAGCAAACCAAAAATGATATCTTGATAGTGGATGCTCGAGACACATGACTGGTGATGACTCCCAATTCATCACACTTGATGCTAAAAATGGAGGGATGGTCACCTTTGGAGACAATGGCAAAAGAAAGATCATCGGTATACATAATATTGGTATCACTCCCTCTAAGTATATTAAAAATATTTTATTAGTAGATGGTTTAAAATATAATTTATTAAGCATCAGTCAATTTTGTGATAAAGGATACAAAGTTATTTTTGAATCTTCTATTTGCATTGTAACTAGTCCTGTTAATGAAGGCATTAAATTTGTTGGGCATAGACATGGTAATGTTTATATGGTAGATTTGAATGATCTATCCAAAATAAACATACAATGCCTAGTATCCTTGAATGCCAAGATTAATGAGACTAGTTGGCTTTGGCATCGTAGGCTTGCACATATTAGCATGCATTCACTTTCAAAACTCATTAAGAAAGAATTGGTTATTGGTCTACCCAAATTGAACTTTGAAAATGATAGAATTTGTGATGCATGCCAACTAGGTAAACAAACAAGAGTTTCATTCAAATCTAAAAATATTATTTCAACTTCTAGGCCATTAGAATTATTGCACATGGATTTATTTGGACCTACTAGAACTACTAGTCTAGGAGAAAAATGATATGGTTTTGTAATTATTGATGATTTCTCTCATTTTACATGGATTTTTTTTTGGCATATAAGGATGAAACTTTTCAAGTTTTCTTTAAATTTTATTGAAAAGTCACAAATGAGAAAGGTTTTTCAATTCAAAATATTCGAAGTGATCATGGAACCGAATTTGAAAATCAAGATTTTGAAAAATTTTATGATGAAAAAGGAATAGGCTACAACTTTTCGGCACCTAGGACATCCCAACAAAATGGAGTAATAGAAAAGAAAAATAGAACCCTTGAAGAAATGGCCCGTACCATGCTATGTGAAAGCAACCTTCCAAGATACTTTTGGATGGAAGCTATTAACACAGCATGTTACATATTAAATCTTGCTTTAATTAGATAAATTTTAAAGAAAACTCTCTATGAGCTTTGGAAAGGAAGAAATTCAAACATTGCATATTTTCATATTTTTGGTTGCCGATGTTTTGTGTTAAACAATGGTAAAGAAAGACTAGAAAAATTTGATGCAAAATCCAATGAAGCGATTTTTCTTGGTTACTCCTCCTCTAGTAAAGCTTTTAGAATTTTCAACAAAAGAACCTTAGTAGTAGATGAGTCAATACACGTTGTCTTTGATGAATTAACGATCTTCCTTTAAGAAAGAATGAACGTTTTGATGATGCAGATCCTCTTATAGAAGGAATGAAGGAGATCACTCTAAAAGATTTAATAATTCAAGATGATGAAGAACATGAAGACAAACAAAATGAGAAAGGTAAAGAACGACAAGAACAACCTCAAAGTACAAATAATCTACCCAAAAAATAGAGGTATGATCACAATCACCCCAAAGAACTAATCATTGGTGATCCTACATATGGTGTAAGAACTCGTTCCTCACTTAGAAATGCATTCAATTATTTTGCTTTTATTTCTCATCTTGAACCTAAAACTATAGACGAAGCTGAAAAAGATTATAATTGGATTAATGCAATGCAAGAAGAACTTAATCAATTTAAAAGAAATAATGTATGGACCTTAGTATCAAGACCTAAAAACTATTCAATAATTGGCACAAAATGGATATATAGGAATAAATTGGATGAACATGAAAATGTAATAAGAAATAAAGCAAGATTGATTGCAAAAGGTTATAATCAAGAAGGAGAAATTGATTTTGATGAGACCTTTGCACCTATTGCTAGATTAGAGGCAATTAGATTTTTACTTGCATATGCTTGCTTTATGAAATTTAAATTATTCCAAATGGATGTCAAAAATACTTTTTTAAATGGATATATTGCTGAAGAAGTTTATGTAAAATAATCTCTAGGTTTTGAAAATCATGCTTTTCCTAATCATATTTTTAGATTAAATAAAGCTCTATATGGTTTGAAACTAGCACCCAGGGCTTGGTATGAAAGGCTAAGCAAATTTTTACTCAATAATAATTTTTCAAGAAAAAATATAGATACAATTCTTTTCATTAAAAGAAATCAAGATGATATATTAGTTATACAAATATATGTTGATGATATTATTTTTGAATCTACTAATGAAACTCTTTGTCAAGATTTTGCAAAGCTCATGCAGGGGGAGTTCGAGATGAGCATGATGGGAGAACTTACATTCTTCCTCGGACTCCAAATCAAACAAACAAAGAAAGGAATCTCCATCATCCAAAGCAAGTACACAAGAGAATTACTCAAAAGATTTGGAATGGAGAACTCCAAACCAATTGGCACACCCATGAGCCCAACATGTAAGCTTGACAAGGATGAAGAAGGTAAAAGTGTAGACTTAAAATTTTATAGAGGCATGATTGGTTCTCTATTATATTTAACTGCTAGTAGACCTGATATTATGTTTAGTGTTTGCCTGTGTGCTCGCTTTCAATCAAATCCAAAAGAATCACACTTGAATGCAGTTAAAAGAATCCTTAGATATTTAAATGGTACACAAACTCTAAGATTATGGTATTCTAAGGACTCACTAATTGACTTAATAGGATATTCAGATGTCGATTTTGCTGGATATAAATTAGATAGAAAAAATACTAGTGAAACTTGCCAATTTTTTGGACTTAACCTAATCTCTTGGTTTAGCAAGAAACAAAATTCGATAGCACTGTCTACGACCGAGGCCGAATACATTGCAGTCAGAAGTTGTTATGCTCAAATCTTGTGGATTAAGCAACAACTCGAAGATTTTAGTATCAAACTTAATGAAACTCCTATAAGATGTGATAACACTAGTGCTATAAATCTCACTAAAAATTTAAATCAATATTCTAGGTCAAAACATATTGAAATCAGGCATCATTCATAAGAGAACATGTCCAAAATAAAGACATAATTCTTGACTATATTTGTACTGAAAAATAATTAGCTGACATCTTTACCAAAGCCTTAAGTGAAGATATATTTTATGAAATTAGGAGAGAACTAGGAATCCTTGATCCATCTGCTTAAGTGTCTCTCTGATTTCAAGGTATCACCACCAAAAATCCTTTTAGCTTAATTCTCACCTTTTCTTTTGAGCTTAAAAGTCCAAAATTATCATTCTCATAATCAATTTTTGGGTAAACATCCTTCTCTTAATGTTTTAAATTTTTTTTGAAATTATTTCATCATTTTTCTGAATTTTTCTATGCCATGAGTCGACCCCCAGGGTCGACCCTAGGGTAAACTTGTAATATTGACTAAATCCTTCGAATGCTTTCTTTTTGTTGGAAATCTCTCCTTGAGCCGACCCAACTCTCTGCCTTCATCCTTCCACCAAACCAAAAGTCTCCCTCTCTTCTTCCTCAAATCCAAGTTTTCCCTCAAGATCCCTCTCCCACCGTCTCTCACCTTCTAAATCGCCCTCTTGGAACCAAGTTCCTCCCCTTCTCCTCCTTCATTTGGAGCGATTCGAGCTTACCCTAGATTCTACCCGTTTTCTCCAAACTGGGATTTTATTTCTCCAAAATCCTTATCTTTCCACTAAAAACCCTTCATTTCTCCCTCACATTTGCTCTCCTAAGTTCCGTGCTAGTCCTACCTATGCAAATGACTCCGAAGATGAAGCTTCCACAGAGGAGAAAATCAGTTTGCGGGTTGGAGAAAAGTGTACACCGAAAGAGACAAGCAACTGAGACCACTTCTGCTTCAAACCCTGCTCCTGCTTCAGCTCCAGCTACAACCCAGTCACCAATCAGCCCTAGTAAGGTACCCCTCTCCGATAGGAAGGTAGAGCCCGACAAAAATATTGATTTCAAATTTTTTGAAAAGGAAGGGTTCTCTATCAGATCAAAAATTAAGGACCAAGGTTGGGAATTCTACTGCTCCCTAAAAGAAAATACTTATGTGGATCTTGTTAGAGAATTTCACCTAAATTTGGGATACAGTAATGAAACAGTAAAATTCATAGTGAAGGGAGTAGACATTAGCCTAGATCCTGTGCTTTTGGGGGAAATACTTCATTTACCTTGTGAGGGGTACACAAACATGGAACTCCCAAGTAAAGAGAAAAGAAGAAATGTTATTCTAGGGAGAACCTTCACTAGAAGCCTGAATAAATTAGAGGCAAAGATTCTTTCCATTGAGATGAGACTACTGCACTACATGATAACTAAGTTATTTTTCTCTAGAAGTGGTAGACATGATCTTCTCTCTGATCGGGATATCTGTATTATGTATCATGTTATTACTCAAACCCCCCTGAACCTCTCGGCATTGATGTTTGAGGCTATGAGAGAGACCTTGAATAGGTCCAAGGCACATTTGCCTTTTGGTATGGCTCTCACTTTAGTATTTAAGAGGTTCAGAGTTAGCTTTGAGGGGGAGGCAGTAGCTAGGCTATCTCACTCCGACACTATCAACCGCCATACTTTGCACCGCATGAGATTTTTCAAAACTGATGGTGGTTGGACAAAAGGTGTGGATGAGAGAGCTGAGGACAGAGCAGAGGAGGAAGGACCATCCTCACCCCTCCATGATCACAGAGCAGCTTCACCAGATATTCAATTTATTTATGATCACGAGACTGGCCCGTCAGAGTCTGCGAGGAGATATGCTTCAGTTCAGCAGCCGGACAGGAGAGCACATCTTTCTGAGATCAGATTGGCTGATGATCAGATAGAGATGATATCTCAGTGTGTAGCTTCCATACTATCTCGTCAGATGGGCACTTCAGTTTTTGCTTAGGGATCAACATCTCACGATGTATCTGATCAGACACTGATCCCCCATATCTCCACTATTTTTCAGATGATTTCAGATCAGTCAGTACGCATTGAGCAGCTTGAGGGTTGTGTATTGAGACTGACTGGCAGAGTACTTGACTTGCAGGGGCAAGTGTTAGCTCTAGCCCATCCACAGTCATATGAGGACATCACTGAGGTCTCAGACCTATCTGCGGAGGTAGCCAGACTGCGAGGAGTCTTAGAGAGTGGTTTTGACTTTCTGAAAAGAGAGATTAGGGGCTCTAGTGAACATGCTTCAACTCAGTTCAGTGCCCTGCTACAGTTTGTTTCGAGAGCCTTGAACCTTCTGGATACCATCAGACTCTCACTCATAGCACAGTCCTTAGCTTCTCAGTCTTCAGGATCTTCTCACCCGTCCACTCGTGCTGGCACCTCTACCCGTGGCAAAGGCAGACGTGGTCGAGGTCGAGCTCGTGGACATGATCCTTCATCTCCTCACCCCATCTCTAATTCATCAGACTCCGATCCGTCTAGCCATGATATCTATTAGATCCAGTATAGTCTGTCCTTTCTCCAGTTTTTTTTTGTCTAGGATCTATCTTATGGGCCATGTAATGTAATGTTGACTAATTGACTCTTTGATAGTTTCTATCCATATCTTTTGTACTCTAAGTCAATACTTATGTATTGAAACATCTATGTATTCAGTCATCTTTTGGATATATATATATATACACTTTGACTTTCAATGAATATCTCTGAATATGGTCAAAGTGAATTACTTTTAAAATATGAAATACTTGAATAGCCATATCTTTTAAATGAACAAATTGATATATCTTTTATGATTGCTATATTGAGGGGGAGTAAAATAATAAGCAATAGAAACAAGCAATCAAAGAAAGAAGCTAAAGAGGTAAATTTGTGGTATCAATTGATGGAATAGAGAAAATATGTCCTTTAAAAAGGGTAGCAGAGAATCTCAATTGATGCTGTCAAAAAGGGGGAGTAAAGAATCAAAATCGAGATTGAGCAATAAAAGCAATAAAGATTGAACAAAGATTGAACATTAAGCAAACATCCAAAAATTGAGATTGAGATTGAGCAATAAGAGCAATAAAGATTTAACAATAAGCAATAAATCAAGATAGCGAAATAAGTAATAAAGAATGAGCAATGAGTAAATTGATAAACATGTGTCATATGCCAAAGAATCAAAATCAGCTTTTTCTTTCCAGGCAAATACACTTATAAGCAAATTTTAAATTTGTCTTTAAACTGCTTATGATGCATCTTGTTCCAATACTTGGCTATAACTTTTAAATGATGTATCTTCATAAATTTGAAATTCATGTTCAATGCTTTATATATACTTTTGCTCAAGTATTTTGTCATCATCAAAAAGGGGGAGATTGTTGCTCCTTGAATTGATTTTGATAATTACAAAGTATTTGAGGGGATTACTAATGATTTTGGCTTGAAAAAAGACTTATTGCATTTCAGGGGCAAAATCACAATTTTATCAAGACATGATTCAGAAGCCTCAAGAGCAAGAACAAAAGACGTGCAATCTATTGAAGAAAATTTCAACATTTTTGGAAGTGTATTTTGTAAGAAAATCAGGTTTTTATTTTTGAGTCGACTCATGGCTTAAAGGGCTGAACGGCATGTAAAAATTTTGACCGGCTCACTCTGTGAGTCGACCCTATGGGTCGACCCCTTGGTATGAGTCGACCCTATGAGTCGACCTCTGCTGCTCTGCAGGCCAAAATTACAGAACAATCATTTTCTACTCTTTTCCACAGAGGTCGACCCCATGAGTCGACTCATGAGCATGAGTCGACCCTATGAGTCAACCCCTGTGATGGAAAATTTCTGCAACGGCTAATTTTTAACCCATTTTAATGATATTTAATGCTCATTTAATATGCTCTAACGACTCTATTTCAGTCCAGATTACTCTCCACTATTATTTGAAGTTATATAAAGGGACTTAAAGGAGGGAATCACAGATAAGAGAGAGATTGAAAAAAGGTTTTTCAAGCATTCTTTTCAACCCTAAGCAAGAGCCCACCTAAAGAGTTCAAGAAGCTTTTAATTCAAGTTCACCAACTCTTCAAAAGCTTATTCAAGTCTCCAACCACCTTGAGGAAATCAGAAAGAGTTTCCTTCTAATTGTGTAAAGTGTATTTAAAGCTTTATTCGCTCATTAAAGGAGCTTCATCTGTATTTTTGTGCAATTAACTGTAATACTCTTTTTGAGTTATTGTTTTTATTTTGGAAGGATTTCAAAACGTGGGAAGGTTGATCCGAACCTTGAATTGGATTGTATTGGGTTGGTTTGTACCCGAAAAATAAGTGGTCTAACTTGGGATAGCTAGAGTCAGAGGTTCCGACGAGTGTATTCAGGTTGAATACAGTTTAATAGATTGAAATTCTCAAGTAGGAGCTTGGGGAGTCGATGTAGGTGCAAGTTTGGCACCGAACCACTATAAATCTTCTTGTTTGTGTTGTGCTTAATTGCTCTCCTTTCAAACTTCTTTATTCTCTTACATTCTAGCATCCAACTATTACCCTTACATAAATTATACTCTCTATACTTATCTTGCTCATTGTTAAATAATCTTCATGGTTGTAAGTTAAGTTTAAATTTTTAAAAATCCAATTCACCCCCCCCCTCTTGGGTTGCATAGCTGGGCAACATGAGATATCTGACTCTCATCTACCAACTGCTGGAGAGGACGTATAGGAGTAGGAAGAGGATAAGGAGGACGACAATAGGGGTTCGAGGTCGGGCCACTACCGGACCGACTCTGGCCTGGCGGTGCCAAAATTAGATGTTCTGGGCCGCACGCATGCTACACTAATGTTCAGATGATGTGGGGTCACCAGTGACCCAACAGTCATATGGAGCAGCGCTCGACTCTCAGAGCAGGTAAGTCTATTAATAATTTTTTTTACTTATTTTAAATATTTATATTTAGAAGCTTCATATGTTTAAGCTTGAGTCCGAAAAAAAATCTAGGGGATAAAGATTTAATCTAACCATCCAATTAATGGATCGAAAGTGTCTATAGTTCTATATCATCAAATGAAATGTGTTGAAATAATCTGTTTAAAAATCGAAATAATATATCGAAATATACGTCTCTGTATCAATATATATACTTTTGTATCGAAACTTATTAATAATATTTTATTTTTTTCGTTACAGAATGCTGGAATATCTGGCTCTCATCCATTAATTGCTGGAGAGGATATACAAGAGTAAGAGGAGGATGACGAGGATCTCACATGATTTTTTTTGATATGTATATAATTTTGCTACTTGTAAAACAATATAAATTTATAAATTTATATCATTTATATTTTTAATATAATATAATTAATTTTATATTTATGATTATGATAAATAATTATTATTTTATTTATAATAGATTTTAAAAAATATAATTGTTTGCTACTATGATTAAAATAGATTTTAAAAATTTAATTATGATTTTTTAAAAAAAAATAAAAAACTATTAGCGACGGCATTAGCGATAGAAAATACCGTCGCTAATAGTTTTTTAAAATTTTAATTAACAAAAAAATAAAATAAAAAGAATTACGATAGCATTTTTCATCGCTATTACCGTCGTTAATTATCATTATTAGTGATAAGATTTTTGCCGTCGCTAATTACCATAGCGACGGAATTTTTGCCGTTGCTAATAATGATAATTAGTGACGATGTTATTTCTATCGGATTTAGCAACGTCAGTTAATAGTTTATTTTTTTATACTGATAGCCATGTTATGTCTCGAATTTTAGGGCATGACAGATATAGCGTAGATCCTCTATGGTACATATGCTATACTGACAGGTATGGTGCACCATAGATGGCCATCATTTGAAATTGGACAGTCATCAAACAATAGGTGCATGAGCATAAGTCATGCAATACATGTTAGGTGTATTGTTTGATGGTCATCCATCCTTTGACAACAGCCATCTATGGGTATATTGTATCCTGCGGTGCCATATGCGCACCGTAGAGGCTAGATTAGTCTTTGTATAGACAACCATAAGAGGACCAGCCATGCACATTCACCGATGTTTGATCCAAGTTATGACATATAATAGAAATCCAGAAAGTGGATTTATCATGTAATGAAACTAAAGCTTTCGGTGATAATTTTGATGATTTTCAAATTTTGTATGAATTTTAAATGACTCAAGATCCTCTGGTAGAATCCTATACCACTATGGATAGCTACCATATCAATCATCTTAAAGATGAGTAGCTCTTCTTCGTCACCATGATACATCTTGTTTCACACTAAAAGATGCTTAGTTATGCTAAAAATACATGAGAGTCATTTATCTCCAAAACACATAATATGGTGGTTATCTAAAAATCGTATACCATGCAGGAGCGGAGCATATTTCGAATAACAATTTATAGCATCTTAAACTGTTTTGTGCGCTATATCTTTTGCCAAGGCCACCACCATTTTCGAGCAAAAAGGTGGCAGCCGGCTTCAACCACGCTTCAGTTTGCTGCCACAAAAGATATAAAATTCCATCCAGATGATAGCTACCTATGAAAGAAAGAGACGGAGAGGAGAGAGAGAGAGAGAATCCAGCATAGAGAACAAATGGAGGAAAAAATTTAGAGCAGAAGCATCTTAGATTCTACTGAGATGGGAGAAATCCAGAAGCCAAAAGAACATGTGGTGAAAGAGAAACGGATTGAGAAAACATTTCTCACGTAAAACTTGATCCTAATAAGATGTAGAAAGAGAAGAACCAATTATAGAGAGAGAGTTTAGGAGAAGAGAAAATGGTGTGTGAATTTTAGGGAAGTATCTAATGTATGAAAATATACTTTTAAACTGTGGGTGATTGGTTATGGGGAAAAAATTAAAATAAAAACTGTGGGTGATAAAACTATGCTTCTATTTGAAGGAATTGATTGAATTTTTAATGAAAGGAAAGAATTAACTCAGCAATTTAAATGTTTTAAGCAATATATAAGACACATTCATGTATATGGATAAAGGTCTTGCTGCATTCTTTTGTCCATGGAAAGTATGAGTTCAATGCATATCCCCTAGCAATTCTTGCTATATAAAATGCATTATATACAAGTTAGAGATTACATAGTTCTGGTTGGAGGAAAATTTAAATTTAGAAACTTAAAATTTTTTAAATAAAATTTCCCTCCAAATGAGATTTTCCTTCAAACCTCCTCAAATGCCCCTAAGGGCTTAGACAAACTATTTTCTCATATAAAGGGCTAAAAAAAATCTTTCCACTTTTGATATGGGACTAAAAGATCTCAATCAAAATGATCAAAAAGAAAAGCACATTTAGTGAGAAACTTTGTGGAAAATTTTGAGATTTCGAATCTAAATTTTCCTCTAACAATCTTCCATAAAACTCAAAATTTTTCAAAGAATAGTAAAATAAAATAAAATAAATTTCTATGTACTTATACTATGCAATGAATAAGGTACCTTTATAAGATTTAATCTTATTTAGTATAAATAATTTTCATATGAAGGAATCTGAGTGAATCAGATCTTGAAATATATTTCTTTAATTCAGACTTTAACTACCACATACATAGTATAGAGTTTTTTATCATAAGTCTGTGCATTAGTGATCCTGCACATATTCTTAATTTTTCATGAAAGTTACTAGAGATAGTCCAAATCTCATATTCAAGGTCATGTACAGATACTCTAATATAGGTTAGCCCCTCTAGGGATATATATAGAGTCACATCTTATAGAAAATATCATCTTGAGTCTCATTATTCAGAGTTATGGCTCTTCCTTAACCACTATACAAGAGCACTAAGCATTATAGAGATAGAATGGAGTATATGACTTCTATATCAGATAAACCACATAGACTCCTTGACCAATCAATTAGCTTATTATTACTATATTGAATCTTTTTCAAGAGATCTCTTATTACAGAGATTGGGTTTCTACTATTGGAAGATCTATTATGGGCAAAACCCATCCCTCTTGATGTCTCAAGGATCTTAATCTTATTCAAACCTTTAGTAAGGCAGTTAGAAAGATTTTGGATAGATTTTATAAACTTTAATACTATTATGTCATGCTTTAGTTACCATCTAATAGACTTTTGTCTCAATTTTATATACCTATTAGTTTTAGCATTTAGGAGTTTTTTTTTTTTTTAACAAAAGTCAATTACAGCTCTAGAATCATAATGAATAGATATAAAAGGAATAGAAATTTGCATCAAAGGAATAGATGACCATAAAGTTTTTAGCCATTCAACTTTCAAAGGTGTGATATCAAGGGCTATTAACTCTTATCTCCATGGCGCTTTTAGCTATTATTGTTTGCTTTACAAATTATCAAGAAATAGCATTACCACTAAGACTAAAGATATATCTAGAAGTAGACTTAATATCTAAAGAATCAAATATCTAGTTGGCATCACTATATCTCTCAAGTATAGCTGGATAGCCAATATATCTAAGCTCATAAGATATAGTACCTTTAATATATCAGAATATTCTTTCTAAAGCAACCCAATGAGACATACTAAGGTTACTAGTATACCTACTCAATCTAAAAATGACATAGATAATATCAGGTCTAGTTCTATTGGCTAGATACAAGAGTGATCCAATGATTTGAGCATACCTTTCTTGATTCACAGAGTTACTAGTATTCTTTACTAATTGAACACTAGGATTATAGGTGGAGACATAGAAGAATGATCTGAGTATCCAAATTTGTCTAAGATCATTTGAGTATAGTGTGATTGAGTTAGATAATAGAAATTAAATAATGTAATAATCTTTATACCTAAGATTATATTAGCTTGATCTAGATCTTTCATATCAAAATAATTTGATAATAGAGTTTTGATATTAATTAAATCAATATCTGGTGTTAGTATCAGTATATCATCTACATATAGATAAAGAAGAACACATCAATCATCAAATCTCTTATAGTATAAATAATTATCAAAATCATTAATTTGAAAATCATAAGAAAGAATAATCCTATCAAATTTCTCATGCCATTGTTTAGGTACTTGTTTCAGCTCATATAAGAACTTAACAAGCTTGTATACTTTATTTTCTTATCTAGACGTAGAAAAACTTTTAGATTATCTCATATAAATCTCTTTTTCTAGATCACCATGAAGAAAGGTAGTTTTAACATCCATTTGATAAACAAGAAGTTTATGATTAGAAGCCAAAGCAAAAAAAATTTGAATAATGGATATATGAGCAACAGATGAATATATGTCAAAGAAATCAAAATCAGTTTTTTGTAGAAAATCTTAAGCTACAAGCCGTGCCTTGCATCTTTCCACAAATCCATTGATCTTAAGTTTTTTTTGTTTTGATCCACTTACATCCTAGAGGTTTGCTTTTAGGAGATAAATCAGCAAGAATTCAGATATTATTTTCAATGATTGATTCTATCTCACTGTTTGTAGTCTCCTTATAGAAGGGAGCTTCAAAAGAACTCAGCATCTTGATAAGTTATCGATGTTCTTTCAATCATGAAAGTGATGAATTCTTCACCCAAACTCTTTGCAATTCTTGCTATCTTGCTCCTTTTAAGTTAAGTGGAAGATTAAGTTCTACAAGGTCATGATCAAGTTTAGAAGTAGAAGGATGATCTGACGAAGAGTCAGAAGTAAAAGATATTGATGCATAGTCAGATGTTTGATTAGAAATTCTAGTTTTGAAAAAAAAAATATTTTCAAAGAAAGTTATATCTCTAGATTTAATGATAGTATCATTTGAGATTTCATTGATTTTAGAATTGACTACTAAAAATCTATAAGTATTACTATCAAGAGAATATCTTACAAAGACAGCATTTATAATTTTAGGTCTAATCTTTTTTCTTTTGGATTCAGGCATTCTACCTTTGTTGGATGCTCCCACACTCGAAAGTAACTTAGCCTAGGTACGTGTTCCTTTCAAAGTTTATATGGAGTTTTCTCATTATCCTTAAGTGAAATTATATTTAAGATATAATAGCCTAATAAAAGAGCCTCCCCCCATAAGTTCTGAGATATACCAAAACGTATAATCATGGCATCGACTATGTCTAGTAGGATTTGGTTCTTTCGCTCAGTCACACTATTAGATTGAGATGAGTATGGGACTGTGACTTCATGAATTATTTTTTATAAAATAAAGTAAATTCATTTGAAATATACTCACCTCCTCTATCAGATGTTATTATCTTAATTTTTTTCTCTCATTGGTTTTCAGCCTTAGCTTTATAAACTTTGAATTTATTAAGAGCTTCATTTTTTCTCTTTAAAAGATAGATATAACAACATTTGGAGAAGTCATCTATGAAAGTCATAAAATATTGATTTTCTCCTCTAGTTGGTCCCTTATTTGAGTCACATACATCTCTATGAATAAGTTCTAACTTTTAGGTATTTCTAATTGAGATTGATTTGAAAAGTTTCTTAGGTTGCTTAGATTCTCCTGAGTTCTTAGGCAAATTTAGATTAAGAAGATGTCAACTTATCAATTAAACAAGAGATTTGATAATTTTCATCTAACACAAAACCACCCTTATGGATCTCATGGATAGAGTTTTGAAATTGATGGATTTAGTCATTGATAGGAACATTATCTATCATCTTACAATTATTAAAGTCTGTAATAGTAAATCTTTGAGCACCTTCTTTATCTTTAATATAGGCATCTTCTAAGACATACTAAAGATCTGTAGCAGTCTTGTACTTTCTGTAGGTTTCATACAATTCATCAGAAAGACAGCCCAATATTCTAAACCTATAATAGAACTCAATTTTCTCTGAAGATTTGTCCAGTATAGATTGAGTATCGAAGGATTTAGAAGAAGATTTTTTTTTTAAGAGTAAGGAGGATTTTTTCCTATAACATATATAAGGCTTAGAGTTATGAACCAAGCTTCTAGTTGTTCTTGCCATCTAGCAAATCCCAAGCATGAACATTTTCAAGCTTGAGACTAGAGGCATCATCACTATCTATTCTAAGAGCTTTAGGAGAGAAAATTAGAGAAGAAAAGGTGAAATGAATAAGCTACAAAAGAAATCTAAAAATTCTACTCAATATTTTCATGATTCTGAATAATCTATAGAATTGTTTTAGCCTTTAAAGTTATTGGATTAAATCCAACAAAATAAACTATTGATAGAAATGATAACTACTATATCTAAAATTTAGTAAATGAATTTTCATGAAAAGAACAAGAATATTCCAATAAATTAAGCTTTGTCTTGAAGAATGCTAACCCAGTTTTAATTTAAGTAGGTTAACAAAATAAAATATATGCTACTGGATTGGCACTTTATTAGCTTCTCAAACACCATCCAGAGAAATACACCTTAGAATGTTGGATCATCGTTTATGAAATATGCTAGATGTAGTCTAAAAAAGCAAACTAAATTTTTTTCCTTTATAAAAAATTTAAAAATTTAACTTAGAGAAGATAGCAAAACCAAAATTGAAAAAAAATCTGAAAGCATGCACAATACTATCCTAAGACATATTTCCATCCAATATGCAGGTAATATCCAAAAACACCATCCTAAGATATGGCCGATATCCTCTACCTACAAGCATGACTATGAAGGAGATTGATGAAGACTCTTTCAGCACTCAGAAAGATAAAAAGAAGAAGAAATATTATAATGAAAGAGAGAACTATTGAAGAATAAAGAAAAAGCTTAGAAGGCTCTTGGATAGCTTGCCGGATTAAGTCCCAACGGAGCTTTTTTATAGCCAACATATTCTGACCATTGGGGCTAGCCCAATGTTCAAAAATTAAAAAGCCCAACATTAACAAAAAATAAAAGCTCAACGTTAAAAATTTAAAAGCACAACATTCAAAAATTAAATATCAACATTTAGTAATTAAAACCTAACATTTAAAATGATAATTAAAATTTTAAACATTCAAATTAAAATTAAAAATAAAGTTTTCAGGTTGGTAGGGTGCTAAACCTACACTTGCACCCACAACCATACCTGACCCGGCTCAGTTCGCGTGTGTGTATTCAAGATTTTTCTTCAAACCTCCCCAAATACTCTAAAGGGCTTAGACAAATCTTTTTCTTATTTAAAGGGATTAAAAAATAGTTTCACTCTCGATGTGATACTAAAAGATCTCAATCAAGGTAGTTAAAAGAAAAAATATATTTGGAGGGAAACTTTATTTAAAAAATTTTGAGTTTCTAAATTTAAATTTTTCTCCAACAATATGCAAATCTAACCGAACCGAACCGAACCGAGCCAAGTGGTGCCAGATGTAGGCCTGGGCATGGATGCTGGTCTAGCACCCCTGCCAACCCAAAAACTTTATTTTTTTAAGTTTTATTTGGCCATTTAAAGTTTTAATTATTATTTTAAATGTTGGGTTATAATTTCTAAATGTTGGACATTTAATTTTTGAACATTGGGCTTTTATTTTTGTGAATATTGGGCTCTTTAATTTCCGAATATTGGGCCAGCCCTAATAGTTAGAATATGTTGGCTATAAAAAGGCCTTCTTGGGACTTAATCCAGCAAACTATCCAAGAGCCTTCTAAGCTTTTTCTCTATTCTTTTATAGTTCTCTTTTTCATTACAATATTTTTTCTTCTCTTCATCTTTCTGGATGCTGAAAGAGTCTTCATCAATCTTCTTTTTGATCATACTCATAGGTGAAAGATATCAGTCGTATCTTAGGATGGTGTTTTCGGATATTATTTGCACGAGGAATGAAAATACGCCTTGAGATAGTATTGCACATGCTTTCAATTTTTTTTTTTAATTTTGGTTTTTCTATCCTCTATAAGTTATTTTTTTTTAATTTTTTATAAAGAAGAAAACAAATTTAGTTAACTTTCTTAGACTATATCTGACAAAAATTCGTATCCATATTTGTTTTAAACAGATATGAATACAATTCAGATACTGAAAGTATGGATATGATTATGGATATAATTTAAATAATTAAATTTTCTCACTAAAGAATCAAAGATATTACTAAATAGATGATAAAGTAAGATAATAATATATTTATATAATTATATATTTTCTTTAAAAATTAATAAGTATCATATAAAATTTTATGGGATTACATACAAATTCGGATATTTGGATATGGATCAGATAGTTGTCTATCCATATCTTTTTCTTTTTTCTTTAATAGATATGAATATGGATATTAGTCGGATCCTCAAATTTTTATGCATACTTAGATTGATTCGGATATGAAAACAGATTCCGACAAATAATATCCATACCACTTTCACCCCTATATAACATTATCCCATGCAAATGTAATCTATGACTTGATAGAGGCCTCGAAATGTAGTCATTCTTAAAATCTAGCACTTGTTACATATGACCTAGAGAAATCTATAGTCCAAATTTCAGATAATAATTTTAAGCATCTAAATTTAAAGTATTTACCAGAAGTTCTCTCTTTTTTGGGCAAAAGTGCGGCGACCTGTTCCGTTTCATCAAAATTAAAAGAAACAAAATCCCACACCTAATATGAAGATCCCAACTACCTTTGGAAATTTAAAAGGAAAATTGAAGAAACCAGTTATCAAGTAGATAATCTAAGATGAGAACAAATGGCCAGGAAAAATAAAACACTGACTTTAAAAGCACATGAGAATAGTACTATCTCTTGTATGCTTTTTACGAAGAAATGGAGCAGATGGGACTTTGTGAATGAGAAGCAAGGTGACGAGAAGAATCAAATATTGGAGAGGGTTTGGCCGAGGGGAGAAAATGGCATTTGGAAATCAGAAAACAAGTTAATATAGGAAGATGAATTTTTTAACTACCGGCAAGATTAGGAGCTGGGTTTATGCGTAAAGCAGATCTGCTCATATTGCAAGCAGCGGGCTCGAGCTGGCTCTTTTAAAATGAGATTGGGCCATAATTTTCAGCCAGACGGGTCAAGCTAGGCCTAAAATTTTAAGCCTAGGTTTTAAGATGGGCTTGGTCAGGCTTACGTCAACCTAGTCTGGATCATGTTCGAACCCACATCCTAATCCCTAATTCCCTCTTGGAGGCTTCAACATGCTTGCCTCCTTCCCAACATCATCTATTGGGCGTGCTTGCCTTCTTCTCGATGTTCCCACCTCCTCCTTGACCCTCACATCATTCCGTCCTCCTTGTCGCCTTCTCCCATCATCCCGTCCTCCCTACCATCTCCTCATGTTGTCCAGGCCTCCCCATGTCCTCGCATCATCCCAGCCTCCTTGCATGTCTCAACCTCCTTGCCTCCTCCTCAATTCTCAAGTCGTCCCACCCTCCATACGTCTTCTTTGCAAGTCATATCATCCTCACTTCCCGAGCTCCGACCACCTCCCTGCCTCCCCACCTTCTCCTCATCCAGAAAAGCTCGAGGCCCGGTCGGAAAGCCCAAAGCTTGAGCTCGATATGGTGTGGGCTAGGGTCTGGGAAGGAGGCCTGAAGGCTGGGCTCGGGCCTGAAAAATGGCTCCTATCCCTTGGGCTGAGTACGGCCTCACCCGACTGATAAGGGAGTGTGGTGTAAAGGTATCCCTTTAGGTCAGTTGTACAGCAAAAATAAAGAGCTTCCGTTGTACCTGGACAACGTTGATGGTGCCTCAGATTCGTGCTTCAAATATCAGTCTCTGAAAGCTGTGCATGAATCCCAAAAGTATATTGTGAGTGATATTGAATACTGGGGATCCAGATCACACGTATCAAATGAACTTCCAAGGGAAGGCAGCAAATTGATGATCCATATATACGTTTTAATTAAGGATATTTTAACAAGTGGTCCCTCCATGGACTCAGGCACAAGGATGAGGACTTTTCACTGGTCCTTTCAAGAGAGACTTCCCAAGTGAAGGAAGGAGTTTCTATCACACCTTGATGCCATTCATGGTGCCTTAGAACTCGTGCTCCATGCATTTTAGGTGTGCATACTGTGCACAAATCTCAAAGCATACTGTGAGTGATACTGGGATTCTTTGTGCCTTAGCCATGTATCCTAAATGAAGTTTCAAGGAAGGCAATATTGTTGGCGACTCATATTTTTTGAATGAATGTGTGTCATGGACTTTAAAGGAGTGTGCCAATGGAGATTTTGTTGTGTCGTCTAAATATCAGAAAATTGAAGTAATTATTTGGTCTTCCGTGAAGAGGAGAGTAAAAGTTTCTATCACACCTCGGTGTCGCTTATAGTGTCTTAAGAATTCGTGCTTCATAAGATCGTAGACTTTACACCCTCCACACGAATCTGAAAATATACCGAGGGATATTAGACCACGCATATAAAATGAATTTTTATGAGAAGGAAGGTAATATATATAGTTGGCGATTTATATGCTCTAATAAATGGGTTTATAATATGTTTTAAGTTGGCGATTTATTTGTATGAAGGATGGCTTTAGTGCCATGCCCTGCCAAAATGCACACTATAACATCGCTTCAATCCCACAATGCCGCTCCATAACACAATCAAAACAGACTAAATAACATGCATCATAAATTCTTTTATTTTCTGAAATTCTTTATAAATTTTTTAGAGCTTTTGGTGAAAATAATTATTGGTTTCAGGAAAGAAGGGATGAAAATATGGCAAGGAATGACAGAAATTTTGTGCAAATGCATACATTAATATGATATTTCACTACATGGAGAAACAAAAACACACTACAATGTCAAAAAAATTCTAAGATAATCTCATCTTAAAATCTTGTATTATAGCAATTTCTGCTAAAAACACTAATTAAAGAATGTAATGGTGAGGGTGAAGAAGCCAACATCCATCAGCAAAATAAAAACTCATCACCCCTTGTCCACCAGCCTAACTCCTTCTTTAATTCCTAACCATAACCTAGAATAATACATGGAGTTCTAGTTTCGGTCTTGTAACCATTGAAGTAACTAGGTGTGGATCGTTGGGTATTCAACTTTTGAAATCAAATTGATAATGTTTCAAGTTACCTTTAAGAATCCTAGGAGTGAAAATGAATCAGATAATATCTTTCTGAATTCATTTTCGTGTCCAAAACTATCTAGATATGGATAGAAATTTAAGTATTCGACCAAGTATCTACATCTGTTAAACAAAAATAGATATGAATATAAATATGAATAAATAACTATCCGATTCGTATCCGAATATTTGATTTCCTTTGTAATCTTATTTAATTTTATATTGTATTCATAAATTTTTAAGAAGAATAAATACCATATTAACAAGCTATTAATTATATTTATCATCTACTTAGTAACCTTTTTGACTCTGTGTGATTGTAAAGTTTAATCATCTGATTTATATCCGTAATTATATACATACTTCTGATATCTAATTTATATCCATATCCATTTAAGATCAATATAGATATAAATTTTGATATTTGACTAATATCTGTATTTATATCTATATTTGTTAAATAAAATAAATATAGATATGAACATATTAGTATGCATTCAATTTTCAACCCTATTTAAGATCCATATTCCATAGGTCATATAACAGGGTGTACTTTATCAAGAGAATAAAAAGATTATAAAAGTTGACCATATGGTGATATGTTAAAGGTCAAAGAGGAAAGCAAATAAGAAAGAAAACAGCATTACACTAAGACAATTTTTGGGTGGGGAGCCAGGAATTAATTTTCTCGAAGCAAACCTTAGACCATAGGTTTTGCTCAGATAATATTATCCCTTTACCGCTCATAAGTACCACCCCTAATTTTTAAGGTTCATGTCATTTTGTAATAACTCCAAGCACTCAAAAAATTATTATCTTTATTAAGAAAACATAACAAGATTGCCAGACCAGCATGCCCAATTCTCCTCAAAAAAGGACCTGTATGATTCTTTATTATAATATATAAAATTTCTATATGTGCCATGATATGAAATACTATTTCAAGTGGCATGACATATTAAATCTTCAAAGTTGAAAAGACTAAATCATTTGTGTGCAGGTATTAAAATCATCATCTAGTTCAAACATGGCAAAATTACTTTGCTTACAGGGAGCCAAAATCATCCATGATACAGCATATATTGGACTGCTACAATTTCATATACATTATAGAATTTTTCTCCGAGCATAACCAGAGAGGTCTCCTACACTTAATAATATTAGTGTTGAACCTGGATTACCACAAGCAGATCACGCTTCTACCTCACATCATTAAATTTTGATTTCTCCTTCTCATTTTCTTGTACCTCTTTGTCTTGACCCAAAAATAAACCTCTTCAGAGATAATTCCACTGATTCTATAGCCCTCTTTACGTGAAATTAATCCTTTCCACAGTTAGAGCAACATATGAAGCAAAAAATAATCAATGCGCAGGACTGACCAAATAGCAATGTTTACTTGAAGAAAATGGAATGTTAGGTGCTTCACTGAAGACAGAATATTAAAACATCAAGCGAATATAAGATGGCAAAAAAAGAAAAAAAGGAGGAAAAAGAAATATTTGATAAGATACCTATCCAATTTGGAAATGTTGAAAGAAATATGATCATCTAGAGATAGGGTTAGATGCCACTACATGGGTAAGTCCTATAATTCATGAGATACTGTAGCATGAAAAAAGATCTCGGCATCCACAAGTGAGAAAACAAGTCATACGAAGACAACAGTGTGAAATGAACGATATAGAGGAGTATGAATGGAAAAATTGAATAAGGGTTTCGACTTCAGTCAAGTGGAGAAAACTCTGCACAGAGAAAAGGTAGCATGTCATATTACAAGAAGAAAATTCTCCGGCGTGCATGTTTGGTTCATGGCAATATCCTATCTCAAGACTCGGGTGGCTCCTGAATTGATAACATCATAGTGTAATTAAGGGGAAAAGCAAGGGGAACCTGCTACTAGAACTAGGAAAGCCTACCAAGGCAGCAGAATCTGAATTTATTGATCCATTGAAGAGTAACGTTCAAAAGAAATACCATGGGAATGATATGTCAATGAACTTTTAACAGATTCCTTAATGAAAATTTCGGGTCGTCTCACAACAGTAAAAATAACAAAGAGAAAGAGCTTTTCTCAACAATTAATGAAACTCTCATGCAGCTATTGACAACCACATAAACCGGTAAAATAGAGAGTCAAGAGATTGTCTTTGTCATCTCATCTTTAAATTCTCCTTTAGCAAGGAGTTCTGATGAGAGGGTTGGCCAAAATTAGAGGCATTCAGAGCATTCAGGGCTTGTTTGATTGATGGGATTTAGACTGTGGAATGGAAATGGGAATGACTCTCATTCCAAATGTTTGGTTGGGAAAAATTTTATTTTTATTCTTATTCTAGGGGAAAATAGAGATGGCCCATCCCTTAAGATCCAATCTCTACTCTTCCCTAATATTCAAATACCATTTTGATTCTGATTTCAATTTTAATCATGAATCTAACGCATTGGAGAATACGATCATTTCGATTTCTATTCCAATCTATTTCGATTCTGATTGTGTATCAAACGTGTGCTTAAAATAGTATATTTAGGCCCTATTTGGCAAAGTTTTTGGAGGATAGAAAGCATCTTTTAATCCTCCAAAAACACTTTTAGATGGTATAGTGGTGTATGGTAAAAAATTGGAAGATATTTTGACTTTATGAGAAAGCTAAAAAGATTTACTTAAAAAAAAAAATTATTTTGGAGCTTTTCTCTAAAAATATTTGTTAACCAAAAGCTGTTTTGATTTTAATAATTCTTTTTTTGATTATTAAATGCATATAAGTCTCATAATTACATCTTATAGTATATCATATCATATTATTATATTAAAAATATAATACAATATAGTATAATATAAAAATAATAAATTAATGATATAGTATTGTTATATTATATTATGTTATTAAATTATAATAGTATAATATATTATGTTATTTTAATAATACATAATTATAACATAATATATTCTTATATTATACTATAAGCATAAAATAGCATATTGTTACAATCATAATATAACATTATCGTATTATAATACTATAACATAATTTATTATTACAGTAGACTATAATCTATTATATTATATTATTACAATATTATTATATTGCATTATATTATATAGTACATTATTGCATTATATTGTAATGTTATGTTACATTATATTTCATTGTAATAATATTATTCTATTAATAATACATTACTATATATATCATATCATATTATGTTATATTATTTATGCTATGGTATTTAATATTATATGATACTATATTATAATAATATTATATAATATAATAATATTTTAATATGTAATAATATGAGATAATATGTAATATTATATTGTATTTTACTCCACTATACAATACTATACAATGTTTTTTATTGTCAATTTTATCATACTAAAAATATTTTCTCATTTTAGTTAATAAAAATCTATTAAATTTTTAAAATATTTTAAAAATATAATATCAAATAATAAATAATATTTTATAAAAATTCTACTGACAGCTATACTTTCAAAAGTTCTACTTACAGCAATCCCAAACTTAGGCTTAATATCCCATGTTGGTCTTAAAATAATGGACAGCTAATAGGAATTCCAACCAATGCATCTGCCAAACATTTCATAAAACTGACACAATAAAGAACCAAAAAAATACCTTTGAACATGTCATGCACATCATCTGTGATTGTGTGATGTTCTAAACCCAACAACCGGAAGTTACATATTACTCTTACAAGAGACTTCGATGGATATCAAAACACTGAAACACGACAACTTTTCTCTTGAGACCTGCATCAAACAATGCCAGATGTTCTCCATAACAACAATTTTTAGTCCAAGGTGATCAAAACTTTGATGTGGAAGCTACAGATTTTTGCGAAAATGAATCAATAATGTCTACAGAAAAGTTAGGGTTTTACTAATTTAGGGATTTTTAATCTTTTCCCCAATTACTGCTGATTCTGTCCAATTTTGATGGAGATCAAAGTGGCAATAGTAGGATTTAACTCAAGAATGAGGAGGGAAACGATTAAGAAGGGATTTTGCTAATCAAAACAAAATGAATTCCTGAAATAATCTGATATAAAAAAATCCTAAGATAAAACCTTCTAGTAAGAAGAAATCAATGAATTTTATTGCATAAACACAAGAAACGATCCTAGAATTAGAGAATAAGGAAAAATGAGCAAAAAAGGCTCACTGGATCGAGATGTGCATATAGTTTTTCTCCAGGACATCGCTAGATTCAAAACCCGTATATACTCTATATATCATATATGTGTGTGTGTGTGTGTGTATATATATATATATATATATATATATATATATATATAGTAGCAGATTTGAATAAAGTCGATTGGATTTAAACTCAGATCTAGTCAAATCAAAATTGAACAATAAAGATCCTATATTGATGATCTAAACCATTGGATGAAACCGCTTGCACATAAAAAATTATATAATTTAAAAATTCTAAATTTTTACATCAAACGATCAAAAAATACATTTAATTCAATTTTATTTAGGTTATCCAATTTTTGATTACTTGATCCATAAATTAAGAAACTTCAAATTATATGATTTTTTTTGTACAAACAGTTTTGAGATAATCAAACATATTGGATGATTTGAATTTTTGATGCATAACTTCTATTATAGAGTTTTGACTTGACTAAATCTAAATCTATATATATATATATATAGAGAGAGAGAGAGAGAGAGAGAGATTTTCACATTTATCTGGTTCATTTATGCCTAATTATCACCCTACTTGCTAGTAGACCCATGAGGATATATATATATATATATATATATATATATATAGAGAGAGAGAGAGAGAGAGAGAGAGAGAGAGATTTTCGCATTTATCTGGTTCATTTATGCCTAATTATCACCCTACTTGCTAGTAGACCCATAAGGAACATGAACATTGAAGACAAACCATAATGCATAACATTCTAGAAGCTAACGCAAGGTCAGTGGCAGAAAACCAAAACGCCATGCACTTTTCTGGAAGCTCTATGTTCCTACATTCTTCCATCTTAACATAAATTTTGTGAGAATAGCATTCTTGAACATATAATATCATAATTACATAGTTAATCAATGATAGATTTCCTCTCTGTTTTCTAGAATAACACTAACAAAATTGGGTCTCATCTTCTTTGTTAGGTGGCCACATATATATGACATGGGATTGCAAAATTGCTGAGGTTCCTAGCATCCTCAAGCTCGCTCTTTTCGGCAATCTCCTTCAAGCTACACCATGCTTTCCTTCGCCGCCTACTGGAACCCCCAGTCCCTTTTCCTGAATCAGTTATTGCTGAATTACTTCCACCAACAGGAAGCTTGTTAGGAATAGAGCCACTGACCTTCCTTTTCCTCTTAGATGCGTTCACCAGTTTTTCTAGTGGAGTTACTGGAATCTTAGCAAGAACCTCTCCAGTTACTGCTGCTCTTCCAGGAGTGACAGATTTCAACTCAGATACAGGTTCTAGTTTTAAAGGGATTTCCTCTCCAACATCCTGATGAATTGCATGTTTAGCAGCTAATACATTCTCAGAGATACCATCTGCTCTATCTGCGGAGCAATGTTGATTTGAGTCTGAATCTTGTCTAAGTCTTGAAGCAATTAGATTTTTCATATGGGCTTCAGCAGTCCCCCACTTCAGGTTCCGATGAGAGCAGAAGCGACATGTGTAGAACACACTGTTCTTACAGGGAATAGTAGCCTTCTTGCACCATCTTCCCTTGTTCACATGCTTTTCTATTCGAACGGTGCAGTTAAAGCCAGGCTGTAAGACAGTTTCACATCTGCAAGACACTCTAAACTCTGTTAAAACTTACAGTGGGGCTCCATGAGTGAAGGTGGAAATCAAAATACAAGAAATTAAATGGTCATAAGCAGCTAAATAATTATTTAAGTATGAAAACTTGTAAGATGGACAACTGAATTGAATAAAATAACTGCCACCAAACAGCACTGAAAAATAATAGAAATGATGATTCTAGTCACAAAAGAAATAACTTCTTAATCTCTGAACAATCAGCATCAAATTAACTGAAAGATGATGAGTACACGGAAAGAGACTCGGGTCAAAATGCCATAATCATACTAGATTCCGTTGCATTTGGGTATTTATAGTGGTCAGGAGCAGTCTTACGGCCTGGTCTGCAAAAGTCATATTTCCCAGAGTATAGAATATTAAGGAATGAATGGGAGGCATAAAGGGCTACATATAAACATGCATGCAAGTGATCATGCACATGCATACAGACACAAATGCACATGCAGAAGCACGCACACGCATGCACACGTACGTGCGCGCACGTGCGCGCACAGAGAGGGTGTCTTGTTTCAAGAGTTTGAATTTGTTGTCAGGCAATAATTTTGCTTTCGGACTTGGATATCAAACTTTGGCATGTAATAATTTGTTATGCCACTTTCTTAGCTCCTCAACGACCTCAAAACAATGAGATCAAGAACCCAAAGCAGGACACTTTACAACCTCCAAAATTGTGCATCTTAGCTTTAAGATGTCACATGCAACATAAGGTGTTCTTTCTATGTCCTTGTATTAACTTTATTAGATTAGTCTGCACAAATATAATTTCAAATTAGAGATGTTTAAACCCATCCCTTTTTCCAAAATGCTGTTAGACTGCAACAGGAGGCTCAATCAATCTTGTTTGGCACTCAAACTACTTTTCACTTATTTCAGTATTAACAGATCTAGCCAGTCCATTGCTTCCCAGATCTGAGAGAACACAGGTTCCATTATTTTAATAGTTGGGAAATATTCCCTACATAAAATTACACAAGAATGTGAAACAAATGTGCACAACCTTGACATGCAGAAAGTATACCAGCTATATCCAGTTGGTTCTACAAATAAGTATGACAGGAAAAGTTTGCTCGCTTTTGTGTTGGTGTTAAGTTTCTGGCCAAGCAACTTCGAGGAAGAGATAGGCCTATGACAAAGCCTAAAGTAATGGGGTGAAGGAAGAACCACATTATTTGGTGGACAGTTTGGGGGTCTGCTTGGTTGTTCATAAATCTTTGGAAAACGAAAACATACAGATGAACAATGCATAGTCCAAGATTCTTTCAAAATGGAAAAACCCATTACTGAATATGTTTTTTGAAGTTTCCCACCATCCAAACAGCTGAAATGGTCAATTTTCATAAAAATTATTTTCCAAGTTTTTCCAAGCAACCATAAAACCATCAAGGTCACGAAACCAGGGAGCAACCTTCTGAAATTCTCCCCAACTTCAGAGTGAAGATTAAATGGGAAGACATTGAATAGAAAAACAAATATATAGACAATGTTTACAAACAAAATTTAAATAAAACCTAGTAGTTATTCAGTTCTGTTAACTAATAGCAGCAACTCGAACAGGCTTCTCAACAAACAATTACTGTGTAACAATGGCATCAAGGATAACAATTGTAACAATGCCCCATTAGGAGAAAGTTATTATTGCAAGAGAGAGAGAGAGAGAGAGAGAGAGAGAGAGAGAGAGAGCAAAAGAATGATATCACTTCATTTGTTTGCTTCTAGGGATTGGATCCCAACTGAGACTTTTACTTAAGTATATCAATGCAACAAGAAAGGAATCCAAATTTTGTTGATCTTCTCTTGCCATTGAAGGTTTTAAAAGTACAGATAGGTCACTCATAGAAAGATAAGCTGATCTTGTTTTCCAAAATACAAAATAATTATATAGATGATCCGGCCTCCACAAGAAGATAAGTTCATGCCTGTTTATAATGGTTTTCAATAAATAACTGAAGTTTCCCCTTACTCATAGCATAAACAAAATACAAAACATGCACCTAGATTTAGCAGGAAAAGTTTAACATCCACCATACATTTTTATAGCAATTACACTAACATCTGAATATTGAAAGCAAATCACAGACAGCAAACCATATCAAAATCTTTGCTTGTACTTGCTTGCCTCTCACAACAGATAACTAAGCACTGTCAGCATGATAGTGTGCTAATTTTGCTGTTAAATTAGCCATGCACTTGATCAGGTTACCTAAAGTCATTGACTAAGCTAGGTCTGGTATGCAAAAGAGATGTGGGAAAAAAGGAAAAAGGAAAAAACACTTGCCTCTGGCAAAGAAAAGTTGAATGATTTAGAGGAATCCCTGAAGCCTCTGCTTGAGCAGCCAAACATGCTCCCAAAAAAGCACCCAGAGGAGGTATTCTAGCTTCCCCACCAGCCCATGTTGCCAGTCGTTGCAGATGCTGAATCTTCAAGATAGAATTATTGTCAACATTCTTTTTACCAGTGTTTTCCTCACAAAGTGTTGCATTTTCATATATTATTGGGTTTAATGAGGCACCTTTCTTCTCCTGTTTCCTTCCCATCTATATATGACCAAAACAAATGGGAAGCTAGTTAAGAACATACATAATTATGTATGGCCAAACTTTATGAATAAGAAAATAGTTGAGAACATACATAATAATGTGAAATTGCTTACTAAGTTTTTGAAGAAAGTCTATTGTTTGGGCATAGCAACACTACTAAAAGAAAAAAAAATAAATAAAATAATAAAATAGTCTCATAGGCAACAAGAAGATTTAGGCTTATAGCATCTAAGTAGTTGCATTTGGGACCAAGGGACCATGTGCTTAAGTCACAGACCCCTCTTTAAACAATGATTTAGCCTGCCTACCATACCATTTTGTTAGGGCCCTTGTGATTTTTCATTTCCCCCATTAGTTTGGTATTACTCTGTCAACTTTTGAGCTTATGTAATAGTTGTTAGTATATTGTTCCAACCTTGAGAAAAAATATGGGTTTACTCTTTTCTTTTATTGCAATTATTAGGGCCAGAAATGGGGTTGGGCCGCCCTAACTTCGGATCGGGCTATGGGCTGGCCCGAACAAAATCAGGCCAGATTTGAGCTTGGATATAGACCTCATTATCTCTTCGGGCCAGGCTTGGATGTACCATTGGCCCAACCCAGGGCCGCCCAAGCCCGAGCCTAAATTCAAGCCTGATCCCCAAACCGAATTTCAAGCCTGAGCCTAAGCACTTAGGCTCAGTCTGTTAGGCACTTAGGCTCAGTTGATTTCATTCAATTGAGCCGGCTCGATCAAAATTGGTCGAAATCTCTTCCCCTTGAACTCAAAGAGTTCAATACAATCACAAATAAAAACATGTTTTCCTCAATTTGGGTCCTAGGGTTCTAAAGTTCTCCTCTCCGCCTTCACCATCATTCACCAGTTAGCCACTTCAAAGTCCAATCCGATAAGCCTTCATCACCATTCGCTGGTTGCTAGTTGTCAGTGTTCCTTGAAGGTTGTCCTCATCCATCATTGCCATTCGCTAGTCGCTAGTCGCTGGTTGTCAGTCCTAGACCATCATTCCCTGTGGCTGAGGTACCATGATCTCTCTCCAGTCTCCCCACTCTCTTTCATCTTCATTTTCACCATGATTGGCTACCCTCCAGAGGTACCACTTGCTGATGGGGCTGAAGCCCACCTCCACCACTCCCATGGCCTCCTTGAGCGGCACTTGTGGCCTGTTGTTGCTTTGCCTTCATCCTAGTGCTGCTCGGGTACTTGAGCCATAGCTAGGCCAGGAGGTTCTTGAAGGTGGGGACTGGCATCCTAACACTTCAAAATGTTTGAGCACAGCATGATGCCCCTCGCACCCCAAAATTTTAGCATTCTGTCTGCATTTGCTCAAAATACTAGCACTTGATATAGTATGTTGATATATTTTATCAAGGATATTTTTCTGCAAGTGATTTCTCTATAATCTCAACTATTCAATTGCTAATAATATTTGTTAAAAGCTCCCAGATATTAAGTGTTCAACCTTTTTCATCATGCTCTTCAAATAATATGGTTGGAAATATGATTTCATAGATGGTGTTTTTGGAGACAATTGTTGGTTGCTTTAGTTCCGAGTGAATGCATAAACCTCTGCTGATCCTGACCAAATGCAAAGATTTCATTCTGCAAATATTTATAGCTTAATTCGCTCATTTATGTAGGTAGTTCTTTCAGTTTAAGTGTGCCAGCGAAGTGCAGTCAGTCACCTACTCTTTATAATTACTAATTGAATTTGTCTCTTTATAATGGAAACAGATGTTTCAAGATGAACTTTACCTCATTCCCCTGCGTTTTTGTGCATTTATGTGGTGATGCTTGATGAATACTACAACAAAAGATCACTCCTTTTATCCAGAATCCCAGTGACATACTTTCGTTATTGTCTGTTGATCTCATAAATAATCTGGAAATTTTAGTTCATCTTATTTGGACAGAGCTAATTTTAGATATTTCTGACATTGTTCAGAAAGTAAGGAAAAGGCAATGTTAAACCATGAGCCTTGAGTCTTTGTCTCTCTCATTCTCTGGAAAGGCCTTGTTCATGCATCTACATGACAAGTTCAGAAAGGTGGAACTTAGCCTAGTGCAAGCCTCACACCATGGATTTGGTGTCATATTCATATTATCATGAGGACAGAACTCCACAAAAAATTGAAAATTTTGTGGCCAAAAAAGAATCCTTTCGATCAAAAATCCCCAAACCCTACCAAGATTAAGCTCTCAAAACCTCAAGGGACCCACTCACACCGCCACAACTCGCACAAAATCCCATATACTTGAGAAAAAACCTCAACCGGAACCTAAGAAACCCCTCCGATCTCTCTCAGGTGCTCTCCTTCCCCACAGCGCTCCGAAAAAGAGAATGAAATGAAATGAAAAAGAAGCGAAAAGACAAAAAAAAAAAAATGATCAATCTATGTGGGAAAAGGTCTTACCTTCTAATTCTTTTCCGTCTTTGTCGTTGATTTTTCCAATGTTTCACTTGGTGTTTCCTCTGTTTTTTCCGTCCTCAGAGCCTCGATCGGGTGGGAGGCTTTAGAGCGGCCGAACAGGGAAGCTAGGACGATGGCCAGGGTTGTGTTGGGTATTTAAAAATAGATCTTAACTGCGGCTTTTTGGTTAAGGTGGTGGTTAGGCCATCCAAATATTTGGCGTTCAAAATAGTGAGCTTCGTGCTGCACTATTGGAGTATGATTTCTCTTCAAATTCGGATGGAATTATTTTCTTTTAAAATATAGATTCTTTCATTAATATTATTTTTAAGAGATATTTGATAGTATATAGTTTTATCAAAATTATATATAATTTTATAATAAATAATTAAATTATATTATTTATTTTGTCACTTTCATATATAATGCAGCATTATCTCAAAAAGAGATAATCTGATTGTCTAAAGAGAGGTGGCTATATGATTATATGTAATTTTACAATCTCGCAATCTTACAGCAAGATAACTTCAAAACTAAAATACCCCATCAAAACAAAGTAAAATCTATATTAAATAAATTATGGGTAGTCCTAGTTGGTGAAAAAAAATATATATAATGGCTGGTTCCGATTAGTGATGTCACCGAAAATGGTTGGATCTTGAAATTAAATTGTCCCGATAGAAAATAAATAATAATCAATAAGCAAAGATGGAAAATTAACTTATATTTCATGTAATCTAAATTGTATATCAAACATATCAATATAAGATTTTCTGTTATTTTACAATAACATTACTGCACATATCAAACACTGTAATAAAGAATTTCTTATTATGTCACACCCCCGATCCGAGATTGAGAATCGAGGGTCACGACAACCGCCACATACTTATGAAGAACTCTCTCCATAAGCATGCAAGACATCTCATCACGATATCAATGCATTGCAGCGGAATAAATTCAAATAATTATTATTCAACTGTAATTCAAGTAATTAAATCAAATGTCTTACATCCAATAAAATTTTACTAAAACAATTAAAACAATAGATCTAAGTTCAATTGAAGTTGACATTGCTAAATCTCGCCTCTAAAAGCTCTGTCCCAATATTTCTTCCCACGTTCGAAATTAATTATCTGAATCTGAAAAATAAAAAGAAAAGTAATGAGCTAGACAGCCCAGTAAGTAACAAGTATCTCTACCAGATATTCAGATATTATTAAATTTTCAAGAACAATGCTGCAAATAACATAAAAATATATTTCATGCTGATTTAATGCAAATCCAATATTTTCAAAAATTCACACATAATATAATCATAAATCCGATTCGATTCAAAACACTCGTAACTCAACAGCCTCGACTATGACCAACGTTTAACCCCCATTGGCGGGGTCCACAGAATACCAGCACACAACCCCCACTGGCAGGGTCCAGAAATACCAGCGCACAATCCCCACTGGCAGGGTCCACAAAGTACCAACGTATAATCCCCATTGGTGGGACCCACTGAAACATAGTTAGGCTGAGAGCATAAATCCGATCTATATCAAAACACTTAGTACCACAATATATATCATAATCTTTCACTAAACATGTGCATAAATCGATATACCATAACATTTCAAAAGCACTTTTCTTTCAAAACATAATTCCATAAATCATGCACAATTTCAAAGAATAATTATTTATTTTTAGAATAAATATGGAATATCTCGAGAAGATGATTCATTACTTACCTTTCACGGAGCACTGAATGAACGGATCGACTAACTTCTAGGAGATTCTTCCGTGCCTATTATCCAAAATTATATTTTTATATTAATTTAATTCAAAATTAAATCTAACAAATTCCAAAATTAAAATCTCGCTTAAAATCAGATTCGTCTCTAAACTCGATCAGAATCATCAGATGAAGCCTTCCCCTATGCTAATCCTAGAAGGATAATTTTAGAGAGAGAAATCCATCAAGAGAGAGAGAAACAAGCTAGAGAGAGAAAATTCTAGAGAGAGAAAGTCCAATTCCAGAGAGAGAAAGTCAGGGTTCAGACTGAAAGAAGAGAGAGAAACTCTCTCTCTCATCAATTTTAATTTTTTATTTATTTATTTATTTATTTATTTATTTTTTTGTTCATACATATATATATAAATATATATATATATATTTATTATTATTATTATTATTATTATTATTATTTTCTTTTCTTTTCTTTTCTTTTCTTTTCTTTTTCTTCTTTTCTTTTTCTTCTTCTTTTCTTCTTTTTTCTTTCCTTTTCTTTTTTTTTTTTTCTCTTTTTCCTTCTTTCTCTTTTCTTTTTCTTCTTTTCTTTTTCTTCTTTTTTTCTTCTTTTCTTCTTTTTCTTAGTTCTTCCCGTGCCGGAACAGAGGACCGGCGTCCTCCGGCCTTGACCGGCCGTTCGGGCCACGGCCACCGCGGCGGAGGTCGGCGGCCGACGGGGGCCACTCCCCCGGTCACGGAGGAGATATGGCCGGCGATCACTTTCGATCGCCGGTGCCGAAAAATTCAAGGAAAAAGGCTCAAAAACAGGGCATCTTTCCCGACCGAAAGATCGACGATACTCGTCGCCGGCAGCCGTGCACAGGAGCATGGGAGGAAGGAGAAGAAGGAGACTCACCTCAGCCTCCGGAGACCTCGTCGGCGGCAATCACGGCGAGAACAAGGCAAGGGATCATGGCTCTTCTTCGGGAAAATCGGAGAGGAAAAGAGGGGAAAAGAGTCGATGGATCGATTCTAAAGAGAGGGGGTCTTCTTATAGAGAGTCCTAGGACTCCGAGGGGTCCTAGGATTTCTGATTCGCTTGGGTTTCGCCGGAGAAGAAGACTCCTACCGGGAGTCTTCTTCCCGGTTTTGCATACTCTGTTTTTTTTTTTTTTTTTTTTTTTGGGCTATAACATTCTTCACCCCTAAAAAAAAATTTTGTCCTCGAAATTTTTCATACCTGTCACCATTGTATTGGAAGCCTGTGGATTCTGTTGAGAAAGCGCATAAACTCTTCCCTGATTTTTAGAAATATGTCCACCACCCTTATGTTGTCCTTCATAAGTTCTTTGGCCAACTTGATTTTCTATATTTAGCGGGCAGCTAGCAATTTTATGATCTATCTGACCACATTTGAAACAAGCACCGGTATTCCAATAGCAATTCTTGTCTGCATGATTTTTGCCACATCTGGAGCACGGCTCACCATCAATCTGTTGAGTCTTATTGTCTACTGCTCCCTTAGCTGATCTTTTGATGTTTTTATTATTATGATGCTCATACTTTAACGTCCCAATATTCCTAATGTTTATCCACCTACACTCATACTATATCAAATTCTATGTGTCATAATTTATCCACTTATGCTCTGATACCATATTAATTGTTACGCCCCCGATCCGAGATTGAGAATCGAGGGTCACGACAACCGCTGCATACTTATGAAGAACTCTCTCCATAAGCATGCAAGGCATCTCATCACGATATCAATGCATCGCAGCGGAATAAATTCAAATAATTATTATTCAACTGTAATTCAAGTAATTAAATCAAATGTCTTACATCCAATAAAATTTTACTAAAACAATTAAAACAATAGATCTAAGTTCAATTGAAGTTGACATTGCTAAATCTCGCCTCTAAAAGCTCTGTCCCAATATTTCTTCCCACGCTCGAAATTAATTATCTGAATCTGAAAAATAGAAAGAAAAGTAATGAGCTAGACAGCCCAGTAAGTAACAAGTATCTCTACCAGATATTCAGATATTATTAAATTTTCAAGAACAATGCTGCAAATAACATAAAAATATATTTCATGCTGATTTAATGTAAATCCAATATTTTTAAAAATTCACACATAATATAATCATAAATCCGATTCGATTCAAAACACTCGTAACTCAACAGCCTCGACTATGACCAACGTTTAACCCCCATTGACGGGGTCCACAGAATACCAGCGCACAACCCCCACTGGCAGGGTCCAGAAATACCAGCGCACAACACCTACTGGCAGGGTCCACAAAGTACCAACGTATAATCTTCATTGGCGGGGCCCACTGAAACATAGTTAGGCTGAGAGCATAAATTCGATCTATATCAAAACACTTAGTACCACAATATATATCATAATCTTTCACTAAACATGTGCATAAATCGATATACCATAACATTTCAAAAGCACTTTTCTTTCAAAACATAATTCCATAAATCATGCATAATTTCAGAGAATAATTATTTATTTTCAGAATAAATATGGAATATCTTGAGAAGATGATTCATTACTTATCTTTCACAGAGCACTGAATGAACGGATCGACTAACTTCTAGGAGATTCTTCCGTGCCTATTATCCAAAATTATATTTTTATATTAATTTAATTCAAAATTAAATCTAACAAATCTCAAAATTAAAATCTCGCTTAAAATCAGACTCATCTCTAAACTCGATCAGAATCATCAGATGAAGCCTTCCCCTATGCTAATCCTAGAAGGATAATTTTAGAGAGAGAAATCCATCAAGAGAGAGAGAAACAAGCTAGAGAGAGAAAATTCTAGAGAGAGAAAGTCCAATTTCAGAGAGAGAAAGTCAGGGTTCAGACTGAAAGAAGAGAGAGAAACTCTCTCTCTCATCAATTTTAATTTTTATTTATTTATTTATTTATTTATTTGTTCATACATATATATATATATAAATATATATATATATATATTATTATTATTATTATTATTATTATTATTATTTTCTTTTCTTTTCTTTTTCTTCTTTTTTTCTTCTTTTTTCTTTCCTTTTCTTTTTTTTTTTCTCTTTTTCCTTCTTTCTCTTTTCTTTTTCTTCTTTTCTTTTTCTTCTTTTTTTCTTCTTTTCTTCTTTTTCTTAGTTCTTCCCGTGCCGGAACAGAGGACCGGCGTCCTCCGGCCTTGACCGACCGTTCGGGCCACAGACGCCGCGGCAGAGGCCGGTGGCCGACGGGGGCCACTCCCCCGATCACGGAGGAGACATGGCCGGCGATCACTTTCGATCGCCGGTGCCGGAAAATCCAAGGAAAAAGGCCCAAAAACAGGGCGTCTTTCCCGATCGAAAGATCGACGATACTCGTCGCCGGCAGCCGTGCACAGGAGCATGGGAGGAAGGAGAAGAAGGAGGGGAAGAAGGAGGAGACTCAACCTCAGCCTCCGGAGACCTCGTCGGTGGCAATCACGGCGAGAACAAGGCAAGGGATCGCGGCTCTTCTTCGGGAAAATCGGAGAGGAAAAGAGGAGAAAAGAGTCGATGGATCGATTCTAAAGAGAGGGGGTCTTCTGATAGAGAGTCCTAGGACTCCGAGGGGTCCTAGGATTCCTGATTCGCTTGGGTTTTGCCGGAGAAGAAGACTCCTACCGGGAGTCTTCTTCCCGATTTTGCATACTCTGTTTTTTTTTTTTTTTTTTTTGGGCTATAACATTCTTCACCCCTAAAAAGAAATTTTATCCTCGAAATTTTTCATACCTGTCACCATTGTATTGGAAGCCTGTGGATTCTGTTGAGAAAGCACATAAACTCTTCCCTGATTTTTAGAAATATGTCCACCACCCTTATGTTGTCCTTCATAAGTTCTTTGGCCAACTTGATTTTCTATATTTAGCGGGCAGCTAGCAATTTTATGATCTATCTGACCATATTTGAAACAAGCACCGGTATTCCAATAGCAATCCTTGTCTGCATGATTTTTGCCACATCTGGAGCACGGCTCACCATCAATCTGTTGAGTCTTATTGTCTACTGCTCCCTTAGCTGATCTTTTGATGTTTTTATTATTATGATGCTCATACTTTAACGTCCCAATATTCCTAATGTTTACCCACCTACACTCATACTATATCAAATTCTATATGTCATAATTTATCCACTTATGCTCTGATACCATATTAATTGTCATGCCTCCGATCCGAGATTGAGAATCGAGGGTCACGACAACCGCCGCATACTTATGAAGAACTCTCTCCATAAGCATGCAAGGCATCTCATCACGATATCAATGCATCGCAGCGGAATAAATTCAAATAATTATTATTCAACTGTAATTCAAGTAATTAAATCAAATGTCTTACATCCAATAAAATTTTACTAAAATAATTAAAACAATAGATCTAAGTTCAATTGAAGTTGACATTGCTAAATCTCGCCTCTAAAAGCTCTGTCCCAATATTTCTTCCCACGCTCGAAATTAATTATCTGAATTTGAAAAATAGAAAGAAAAGTAATGAGCTAGACAGCCCAGTAAGTAACAAGTATCTCTACCAGATATTCAGATATTATTAAATTTTCAAGAACAATGCTGCAAATAACATAAAAATATATTTCATGCTGATTTAATGCAAATCTAATATTTTCAAAAATTCACACATAATATAATCATAAATCCGATTCGATTCAAAACACTCGTAACTCAACAGCCTCGACTATGACCAACGTTTAACCCCCATTGGCGGGGTCCACAGAATACCAGCGCACAACCCCCACTGGCAGGGTCCAAAAATACCAGCGCACACCCCCACTGGCAGGGTCCACAAAGTACCAACGTATAATCTCCATTGGCGGGGCCCACTGAAACATAGTTAGGCTGAGAGCATAAATCCGATCTATATCAAAACACTTAGTACCACAATATATATCATAATCTTTCACTAAATATGTGCATAAATCGATATACCATAACATTTCAAAAGCACTTTTCTTTCAAAACATAATTCCATAAATCATGCATAATTTCAGAGAATAATTATTTATTTTCAGAATAAATATGGAATATCTCGAGAAGATGATTCATTACTTACCTTTCACGGAGCACTGAATGAACGGATCGACTAACTTCTAGGAGATTCTTCCGTGCCTATTATCCAAAATTATATTTTTATATTAATTTATTTCAAAATTAAATCTAACAAATCTCAAAATTAAAATCTCGCTTAAAATCAGACTCGTCTCTAAACTCGATTAAAATCATCAGATGAAGCCTTCCCCTATGCTAATCTTAGAAGGATAATTTTAGAGAGAGAAATCCATCAAGAGAGAGAGAAACAAGCTAGAGAGAGAAAATTTTAGAGAGAGAAAGTCCAATTCCAGAGAGAGAAAGTCAGGGTTCAGACTGAAAGAAGAGAGAGAAACTCTCTCTCTCATCAATTTTAATTTATTTATTTATTTATTTATTTATTTGTTCATACATATATATATATATATATATAAATATATATATATATATATATATTTATTATTATTATTATTATTATTATTTTCTTTTTTTTTCTTTTCTTTTCTTTTCTTTTTCTTCTTTTCTTTTTCTTCTTTTTTTTCTTCTTTTTTTCTTTCCTTTTCTTTTTTTTTTCTCTTTTTCCTTCTTTCTCTTTTCTTTTTCTTCTTTTCTTTTTCTTCTTTTTTTCTTCTTTTCTTCTTTTTCTTAGTTCTTCCCGTGCCGTAACAGAGGACCGGCGTCCTCCGGCCTTGACCGACCGTTCAGGCCACGGCCGCCGCGGCGGAGGCCGGCGGCCGACGGGGGCCACTCTCCCAGTCATGGAGGAGACATGGCCGGCGATCACTTTCGATCGCCGGTGCCGGAAAATCCAAGGAAAAAGGCCCAAAAACAGGGCGTCTTTCCTGACCGAAAGATCGACGATACTCGTCGCCGGCAGCCGTGCACAAGAGCATCGGAGGAAGGAGAAGAAGGAGGGGAAGAAGAAGGAGACTCACCTCAGCCTCCGGAGACCTCGTCGGCGGCAATCACGGCGAGAACAAGGCAAGGGATCGCGGCTCTTCTTCGGGAAAATCGGAAAGGAAAAGAGGGGAAAAGAGTCGATGGATCGATTCTAAAGAGAGGGGGTCTTCTTATAGAGAATCTTAGGACTCCGAGGGGTCCTAGGATTCCTGATTCGCTTGGGTTTCGCCGGAGAAGAAGACTCCTACCGGGAGTCTTCTTCCCGATTTTGCATACTCTGTTTTTTTTTTTTTTTTTTTGGACTATAACATATTATTTTACCAAGTAATCACATTCTCTCTGCAATCACGTTACCATAGCAACATTATCTATGTAATACACCAAATGTCTCCTTAGTTGCTTTGCCTAATTTCTCCAAAATTGAAATATATGGGAAGTCAAAATCTTTCCTAAATTTTTTTTTTTGATTTGATTGATCTATTTTAGAGTCTAAACAATGAAATTTGGACATGATCACTAGTTGCAACGTATCCTTTAAAGCAGTAGAGACATATCTTTTTTGTTTGTTGGTCATTTGATGAACAATAAATAGATGTACATAGCTCTTATTCATAAAATATAGAAAAGAAGATGAGGATCTTTTTCTTTCAAAGTTGCCCTTTTACCTAGATTTAATGAACCACAACATTCCATAGATGCATGGTCTTGACATGTGCTTTTCTCTGTGCTTGTTATTATACATCTTACACTTTAATTTAACACATTTGGTAAGAGCCAACACTGGGGTAGACCATTATATATTGAGAACTAAGATGATTTTTGTCATTATATTATGATATACCTTGAAACCGGCCCATCCAACATATGACCCAATGCCTAATATAAACTATCCATGAAGTCCTCGCCTTGGACAATCAATTCCCACCATATGGCCACTCCAAAAGGTATATAAAGATATTTAAATCTCCTCTCACTTGGTCATAGCTAGCCCATAACAACATAATGACTTTTATAATCATAAGACATACATCTCATCATATATTCTAAACATGCAAGCAATTATCCTCAAAGGCCTCCCACATACGTCTTAAGATCGTGACGATCTCCAACCCTTATCTGTATAAACCACTCCTAGAGGTCCTCTAGGTAAGTCCAAACTCAAACCCAGTCCCCAATCAAGTCCACACTAAGTACACAAGCTGAGACCCTCTCTCTCTCCCCATTTCCTCATGGATACACTGATTGGCTCTGATGCTCTCTCTCTTTCTCTCTCTCTTTCTATATGTGTGTGTGTCTTCCTCTCAGAACCTATACTATTATTCTAAGGCAATTTGACTTAGGCATTAGAGAGTCTCCCTCCAAAAAATCTCTAGCAAGTAGATTTTTTTTATTTATAGTGTTTCAGGTCGATTCAGGCATTGGAGCGAATATTCAACCATCACACAGCTGGTTCAAGATCTCCAGTTACTAGTGTCCTTGTTCCCTTGGCCATCTTATTCAGTTTTCCATCTCACCATCCAACTCATTAGCCCAAGTCAGACTGATCCTGAGTGGCAACATGGTCCATGGGTAATGAGCTGGACATGGGCTTTATTTGTTGGGACTTGGAGCTAGATCTTGTATTAATCAAACCTAGCACCATTGATGGTTGCAAGCATTATGATATAGATGAATAGATTAGCATACTGATTCTCTTGCTTGCCAGTTTATTTATTTATTCTTGATGGTAATAACCAGTTTAACCTAGGACAAGAAAGAGATGCTGGAATTGATGACTTTGAAGTCAAACCCTGGAACCGTGCTAAGCTGATTTCTCTGCTAGAAGAAGTTGATGATGAAAATTAGTTCAATAACAATCTCTGAACCTTGAGGGCATCTGGACGGAAATAAAAGGCCTCGGACCAAGTCTTGTTAACTTGTTAACTTGAATCTAGGCCATAGACAGCAGTAACAGTCTAGAGGGTGGCTCCCATATGTCATAGTCCCACATCGGCTAATTAACAAGAGTGCCACATGGGTTATGACATCTTACCTCGGCTTTGTCATCCCTTCTTCTATCACAATCCATTTGGTAAGTTGAGATTGGCCCTGGTTTGTCCACCATGCAGCAGTTACACTTCAAATATGAGTGCAACTCACACGGAGAACCTTCTTAAGACTCATGTTGGAATATGCCTCATAACTTGATCATAGTAAATGATTGTAGTCTATATCCATCATTATTATTGGTACATTCTATTTTTGCTTCAAATCTTCGCTCAGTCACAAAAGGGTCATCTAAAAGTATCAGATTGGATAACACATTGACCTTTGAACCTATTTTATAATCTGGCTTTTGCTTTGCAAGGATGCATCCTGCCTTGTAAGCCTTAAAATGCATCTTATGTAGCTAGACTATGTCAAATGTTTTAGGTACTGGCTCTATCATTTATAGCAGTTGGCCATCCAATCACTCGACAACCACCAAAGCAGATGGAACATTGCCTGGCAAACCTGCATGCATCTAACAAGAACCAATGACAGAAGAAGCCCTGACTCTATAAAACATTCTAAGAGATATTGATCTGTCAGAAACAAACTAGTTGGCTTCTGATGCAGATGTCCAGAAGTTCTATCAGATGCTCTGGTTTAAATGTTTAACATCATTCAACAATCACAAATATTTTTGTGGCTGAGGAAAAGCAACATCCTATCATTGTGAGACGACAACAAATAGAATCATCCAAGGGGATCAAAGAAAGTTGCCTACAAAGAAGAGGAAGATTTCACTGATTGCCGTAATCAGATGGATGAAACATAACATAGAGTCTACAAATAGCTTAAAAATATTAAGAGTAGCACAAATACAATTTCTTATTTTCTGACAATTTTGTACAGGGATAACAAGAACATCTACTGAGACTTACTATGATGATGCAGAACTGGATGCTGTCTGACAATATATCGTACAAGGATCGTTTTATCAACCAAAAGAGATATCAGGTAAGATATCTTTCATGTGCAATGCTGCTCAATGATCTGCATTGATTCCAAAGATGCGGACTTTGTGCATGTTTGGGAATTTGGCAACTACCAGCACCATTACTGCAAGTGTATTGAGGAAAAGCATTGGATTTTGGTAATCAGTTGTGTGGGAGGCTAGCAAGTACCTGCATAGATAGGGAGGAGAAATCAAGTACTGTATAACAAGAAAATATAAGTAAAATATACTGGACTTTGAAATAAATTTGATGACAAACTTCTAAAATATCTGGATAATGGTAGTTATGGACTTGTTGTATGTCCATGATTTGGTCTGCATGAAGTAAAATGACTGCCAATTACCAAGAAAGGAAACAAAAATAAAGAAACTTTATGGAGGAAGCAAGTTCTTTAAGATCTAACAAACAAAATGCAAACACTAGACCTTCAAGTAAGATTCACCTGATGACAACAATAACTAATTAATTATGGATTCCATCAGAGATGAAGGGATCTGGCTAGTCACCACAATCATGCATACCTAACATTATTCACCAGCAGACATATACTATATTGTTAAGCAAATAGGTATAAGCATTGGACTATCACATTTCTCATTAAATATTTGGTAATGGAGTTGACCTCTTCTTAAAATGTTTATGTACGTTGAAGTAATTGCCATCAAGTTAGTATTCAATTTTAAGTGGAGCATGAGATGTGCAAATCTAAAAGGAAAAATACTTCACCATACCACTCTATTCCCCACTCTAGTCCTTGGGATGGTGATTGGTGTGAAGGTTCATAGGGCCTAGTATCACCAACATGATCCTCGTGTATCGCACCAGTCCCCACCTACCACAAGGGATTGTTGCTCTTGGTGGATGAGAGAGTAATGCTGGGAAGCAACACTCATCTAAAAGCTAATGTAAGGACCTATATAGGCATATATTTAGTCTCACATCGGTTATATACTAGATAGATGATACTTATACAAGGCCAAGGAATGTAAATAATATTTTCCAACTAGTCTTGTTGAATGAGATCATGAGTCACTACAAATTGTATTAGAGCAGACCCAATCATGACTCATGTAGATTAGGAGACACTGCAACATGGGCCCATTTAGGGCTGACCAAAGACTGATCATAATGTTTGTTATTGAATTTGATTGGATTAGGACCCTTGGCCTAGTGAGGATGCTATGATTCAAACAACGGGAGTTTGTGAGGACCCATGCATGCGTGTGCTATCATACATCACTTACACACCGGGTAGATCTTGGGTATCTATATAGGTCAGGAAATCCTATAACACTTTCAGACTAGTCTTTTTGAGTGAGATCCTAGGACGTTATATCTAATGAGTCACACCTTATAAGTGAATAAGTTGTTAAATACCAAAAATTCATTAACTCCTTGAAGTCATAATACATGCACAAATATAATGCTAAATTGGCGTTTCTAGTAAAAATGCTAAATAAATCGTTAAAAAAATAGAAAGTAGCACAAATAACAGAAGTCAAAAGCAACAATATTGGACATGTGAAAGTGATCACACCTTAAAAGCAATATATTATTAACAAAATATACTTTGGGGACGTTGACTCTTGATAAGTACATCTCTAAGGCCACTTTTTTAGTTGCCCATCTCAAAGTTTATGACATAATTAAAGGAGGTAGCCTTTTTATCATGATGGTTTTAACACTATAAAGCATTTGAAAACCAAGTTAAAATCTAGGCAATATATAAAAACCTAGGACCTTATCCAAAAAGACTAGCTAAAAGATATTATTTGAGTTCTTTGGTCTTATACAAATATCCAAGATCTTTCCAGTGAATAACCAATATGGATTAAACACATGCCTGCATAGGTCTTCATATACTCTCCCAATTTAATTCTGGCATCCTTACTAGGCTAAGGGTCCAAATCCATGCAAATCTATTCATAAACATCATGATCGGCTCGTAATTAGCCCCAATTAACCCATGCTACAATGTCCCCTAGTTCACATAGGTTATGGTTTGGGTTGGCTTTGATACCATTTGTAACAATCTAGGACCTCACCCAAAAAAAAATAGCTAAAAGATATTATTTGAATTCTTTGGCCTTTTATAAGTATCCAAGATCTTCCCAGTGAATAACTAATGTGGGATTAAACACATGCCTACACAAGTCCTCACATAATGGATGAAGTTTTGGAATCTAGGGTAGAAATATATTTCAAGCCAATATACAACAAGTAACTCCTGTTGATTCAATGCATCCCTATATTGTGCCTATTGTATGTCTAGTCAAAAAGGGCCTAGATATATAGTTAGCTAGTCAATAGTGTCTATTTCTCAGATTTTTTAGAGAGGTAAGCTTGTCATTTGAATTGGTATGATCTTAAGTCAACGTATATAATTTGCCATGTCCAACTCTAGGCTTATGCATGGTAACATAGTGTTTTTAGAATGTCAGCTTGAGGTGATTGTGTTCTTAATTTGTTGGAAATTCAAGCTAAGAGCTCTAAGTTATCCAAAAGATCTCACACAAGAATCATAGAATGAATGTTTTTTTGAAACTTATAAATACCTATTTATGTCTAGCTTTGACAGAATTGAAAAAAGAATTTTACTAGAAACCTCGATCTTGAGATTCTTCTCTTGCGTGGTGTGACATCAGATGGAGCTGTATTATTGGGTATTAGTAAACATTCCAAACAATAGCTCCATGCATTGGGACAATTCTCCAACAATAGACTCACCCATGCATTCATCTAAGAAAAGAGATTATGTTCTAACAAACCATCAAGAGGAACTCTAGTGAGAACATGCTAGCTTGATTCACTTGAATTAGGTCATAAAAATATCACATTCTGATTTAGAAGAATGATTATGTAAAATATGCATGATTATGTAAAATTAGGTTAAGGATAATCTACAAGCTCATCTAGCAGGATAATTATGTTGAATCAATAGTCCTCAACCTGATTCTTCTAGTGGAAAATTAATGGCTTTATCAGGACTTCTTCATATACCTCCATTGTCCACAACACAGATTATAATACCATTGTTAAATGCAATTCCCACTAATGACACCAAAAGAATATGTCAGCCAGTGCATCACTGTGTATTACAACAACATGGAAGTGATTTGTGGCACTTTAATTAGTCTTTTCTCATTCTCAGTTAAGCTAAAAGATTAGATTAAATATCCATCAATATGCTATAGATCATCCTTATATAGCACATGCATATCAACAATGACCAATATGGCAAGTAACTCAAATAAGAGAAAAGAAAGACCTACAGAAAAGTATTGTTAATTAAAAAACAAATAAAAAATAGATAAATGGCTACCATACATGCTAGCCTACTGGATGGAGATTACAGATCTTGCTACAGGAAGGTTATCCAATGACAGGATTCTAGTTTGAGTTCCCTTTGGCTTTATTTTTGGGTTTGTAGTCCCCAAAAAGGCCTTACTATGATCCTTTTTATTTTTTTCCAATTACTATGATCCTTTCTCAGGAAGTCATATAGATGGAAAATCATTGCAAGGGAAAGGCTAGCAACCTTATAAAAAATCATCTCAACTTAAAGATTTGTAAATGAAAAATCTGTTGCTAAGGATGAGATTCTAGCAGATGTAGAAGCATCTCCAATCAAGAATTATGCCCAATCAAGAATTGTATAAAAAAGGAGTCGAGATCCTCACTAGTGACTGAACCTCCAGTCAGTCATGAAATGAAGATGATCAAAACTCATAAAGAAGATGATGCATGATCTCCAATTAAGTGAATATGAAGAGAATTAATCCCTATTAGGATCTGCACAGATTTTGTTCATTGTTTTTTCACCATCTTCATCCCTTCCTAGTTTAAAAACAGGAGTTGTTTCTCCTTTCTCATTGTATGAATTCTCAGCAGAGGTATGTGGACTGCACATTGTACCTCCTCTGCTTAGACTCAGGTTAGCACAGCGCCATTAGGCGTCACCTCTTTGCATTCTTAAACAAGTTTTTTAACTTTAAGATTATTTCTTGTCCAACATTAACTGTTTTATAAGCTAGAGTTCTGACTCCATAAACTTCATAAAATATCTTCCAAGACCCTCAACTAAAAAACCCTACTTCACCCTCTGTGGTTTCTACTGCTACTTTAATGTTGAAATTCTTTCAAACTTGATGCATAAATCAAATATTAATCTCCTAATGAACTCTAGCAAATCCAAAGGTCCTTTTTCATTAATTTTAGCTTTTCACCAATCAAATCCTAGACCCCTCATCCCTCAAGAAAAAATTAACCAGCCAATTCCTAATTTCATTTATAAGGCAAACTTAAATCTGAAGAGAAATTCCAACAGAATAATACCCAAATGACATTTTTAACTTGCCTCTTAGTAAGTCACGCATTACCACTCCTAAAGCATATTTTAATACATTAAGTTATGTTATATAATCAAACGATGCCTGCAACAAGAGCAACACATTTTTTTAATCTAATTAAATAAATTATTTTCCTATGAAAAGCATTAGCTTAAAACAGAACATCATTGAGATCCACTTGCGAGAACAACTTTTTGTTTAACAAATCTATATCAACCCCCAACTTCTAAAACATTTAGATCCTTCATTTAATTCATAGAATCCAGAGCTGATGAATGTAGACTCTGTATTAAGTTATAATCTCCAAAAAAATTAGACAATTGTTCTAGGATGAATATTCTTTATCCTGTATTTGGTTTCCAATTTGACCCCCTGGCTACCTAACAATGCATCAAGATCAACCCATAAAACTCATCATGTAGAAGTCTAGCAGAATCTGTCTAAAGTATCATGACACGAAATGTAAGGGTGCATGGTATATGTTTCCCTGATCAACATAATTTTGGCTACAAATCATCTTTTCTTTGCATAAGATGGGAGAAAAGGCCTTTGATGATGAGCCTCATATCACCTTGACCAACCAACTTTTAAATGCCTTCAAAAATCTCCAGTTCATATTACTTAGAAGGACTCAACATCTAAGGCGGTATTGTTTTATTTCTTGTTGATCAAAATTATTGCAGTCGCAGTTTGTTCATAATGTAACAAAACAGACCATCATTGTTTAAGAATATGCTGAATAGCACTTGGTAACTCCAAAAAAATTCAAGAAAACAAATTGCATCCATCTCCATTAATATACATGAAGAACAGTTTAGAAATGTTTAACAGCTTTTCTACATGGATATGGCACAGCCAGCTGGTTTCAGCAGCACACCTTGAGGGTTAAATGTCTATGCATCTTCAAGGTTGTCTTAGCCAGGGTTCCTAATTAGTCAATAATACCTACAAGTCATGAGTTGTTTTGTGAACTCATTTTTAAACTATGGCCACCGTTACCCTGTTGCTGGTCATCCCCTTTGGCCATTTCCATAGGTACTTATATTCTTATCTTTTTTTTTAGCTTCCTAAGGCTCTACATTCTATATTTTTTGGAGGAATTTTTTTGAGAGGCCTGAACTTTAAATTAATATAACAAATTATCTAAATATTTCTTAGAAGTTAGGAGAAGTATTTCTGAAAAATTTGAAACCATCTATTAGTTAGATACATCTGGATAGTAACTTGGCTAAACTCATGTGGATCTTCCACTTAGAACTGATCAGGTCTATATTGAACAACTGGAGTACCACACCGATAATCCGAGCTGTTGCATATGATCTACTACTTTAAATTTCTTACATACCAAAAATCATATCATTTGGAGACTCCTAGCCTATGCATCAAGTGATCAAAAAATGCGTATAATTTAATTTTATTTAGACAATCTAATATTTTGATCACTTGATGCATAGGCTAGGAGTCTCCATAGCATATGATTTTTGGTGTGCAAGTAGTTGGAGTAGTAGATTACATCCAATAGCTCAAATCATCAATGTGGAACTTCATCATTCGGTCTAGACATGATTGGATTTGAGTAGAGATTTGCTCGAGTATAACCAAGTCATCCATATGCATGCATATATGTGTGTGTGTGTATATAATTCTGAGATGTTTAAAATAGAGAAGCTGTAAACCCTCTTGTTTCCTCCTATTGAATGTTTTTATAACTGTTTCCCAACATCCTATTTCCAGCCAAATATGAAAGATTCTAGACATAACAAACTATTTAATCTAGAAATACAATCAATTGCTATCTAGTATGGCATGGAAATATACTAGTGACCTTTTAGGGATGCTCAAATCCATCTAAGGGTTTTGGACATCCCGAGAGGTGGATCTATGATTCCATGCCAATGCCTGTGTGCAAAGTTGCATGATCTATACAGAGACTATGAAAGATGAAAAAAATCATCACCAAAAATTCTTCTCAAGATTTGCCATATTAGTCAGCATTGAGGTGTACTGACCCTACCGTACCATATTAGTACCAAACCAATATGTGGTATAAGGGATGTACTGACAAACATATGTGCCAAACCAGCCTCCATACTAAGCATACCAACACTATAATAGGATGGTACCGATATGGGGTCTGGTATCGAGATGGCGTACATTGATCCTTCTATTTGTAAAAGGCCATTTCTTTGGTAGGCATAAAAGACCATTAGCATAAAAGCCTAGAATGAGTAAAAACAAACTTATTATTATAACTTATGTATCTTGAAAGTTTAAACATGTGTGGCATGCAACTCTTTTAGTGGCTTACAAGTATGGAGCTTAGTATCTTTGCTCCTGCAATAAATCAATGAACCAAGTCTTTTAATGAAGCAATAACAAGGCACCGATTATTAGGGTAATTAGAGGAATATATACATGTGCTTAAGCTTGTAAAAAGAAGAATGCATGCTTTTTTGCCTAGTACATTTTTTTTTTCTTTTTATTTTTGCTGCAGCAAGTTGATTTTGTTTAAAGAGGTGGATTGAAAAATCTGCATAAGTGTGAGTTGATTTCGCACAAGGGAAATAATAAAAGATACTATTGTATGTTAGCATGATTTTTTATATGATAGAAACAATAAATATTGTAAGAAAGTATCATAACTATGACTTGCCAAATTATGCCAAAATAGCCGGTTCAAGGAATACAAAATTAGATTAGTCGGCTACTGGCACTGTTCAGCTTATTAATTCGAGATAGAGTGGTTTAGGTTTCATTTGCTCGTGCTTGTCTCTCCCATTTGCTCGTTGCCATGCGCTTATCTCGCCCTCACCAACCAACAATCATCCCAGGTACACTAATTGCTAGCACTCCTCCCCCCTCTTTCCCCCTCTCTCAGTCCCCATCACTGGATAGGAGGGTCGATTGCTTGAAGCTCCTAGGCCACTCTCTCAGCTCTCTCTCTCTCTCTTTCTCTCTCTCCCCCTCTCTCTGTCTTCCTCTCCCCCCTGTCCCTCTTCCTCCCTCTCCTTCTCCCACCCTCCCTCTTCTTGTTTTCATTGTCCACGGCCATCTCCACTACCAAGTCTGCACTCCCTAGACCTTCTCCATTGGCCATGGCCTCCTCCACCGCTAGATCCATACTCCCCAAGCCTCCTTTGCTGCTAGATCTACACTCTCCAGTCCTTCTCCATCAGACACCACCTCCTCCACCACTAGATCCACACTCTCCAAGCAATGATTTTGACCACCGAGCATTGTCGAAGGCCAGTATGAATCTTTCTCTTCTCCCTCTACCACCCTCTCTCTCTCTCCTCTTATCCCTCTCCCCCCTTTGTTTCGGTATATCTCAGAATGGCATAGCACGAACCTATACTGTATCGATCCGATTGTGGGCCAGTACAACCCTTGATACTGATTCAGCGAACATGGATCATAACAATCTAGAAAGAATATGATAGCATTTTCTTTTTTACTTCTCCACAAAAACAACCCTTCCCCCCTCTCATTAGCAAAAACAGGCCTTTTCCCATCGCACATATTATATCTAGGAGAAATTGTTCATTCAATCGATTTTTTTAAAGCTAGTCCATAAAAGAGTCCAAATATTTATTTAAGCAAAACTTGCCAAGCCAACATTATTCATGGAATTCTAAACTCAAATATATCCAAATAATTAAAATGGCACCTTTTCAAATAATTATCAAATCTATAAAGTCCAAATAGTTGGACATTATAGAAGACCAAATATAATCCTAGGAAAAACACAAGTAATATAAGAAAGAAAAGAAACAAAAATAGCCTCTCATGCATGCACACTATACAAGAAAATCAACACATGGAATTAAGTAATTGGTAAAACATATGTAATTATTAGCATGTACTTGATGTTACTTGATTGAATGGTAATGAGATGAATGTCTGATGATATTACAGAATATGATATATGCAGGGTCTATGTTAGTGCAGTTTTTGTCCATTTAGAATCCAGCTCCAGTAATATTAATAATAGGTTGTCTAACCAGTAATAACCACAATAGCCTTCTAGTGACTGGTTCCAACTAAATTTTCTGATACATGAGAAATTATAATGTTAAATGGAGGCCAAGAACGGCAAAAGGATACTTACAGGACCACAGGTACAACAGTCAAAAATTTTCTGTTACGTGTCAGTTGCTTGCCATTGTCCATCTGCTCCCACCAAGTCAAAGAATTGTACATACCCTGGTCTTCAGCAAAAGGAGTTCCCTTCTTCCAGTGGAAGAAGAGATAAGTAACCTAAGACACATTTAAGTCAAGAAACCAATTAAAATATGAAAAATATATTTTGGAGAAAACATGATACAACTGAAAGTTAAACATGAAGATTTAATATGCACTATGACATCGAATAATGTAATAACATCATCATAGTAACAGCATGAAGCTAGAAATTTTGAAGTATGACTGTGTTGTAAATAATCAGTTAAGCAGTGATGCTGAATTATAAAAGAATATCCAGCATTTTCTGTGTCATCTATAATCAAGCCAGACATATTAACAGTAACGTGCACTTTCAAATATACTCAAAGCTATGTAAATATCCTTACTGTAATTGAAATCTAATGTCTTCAAAATATTTTAGTACGTAACTTGGATGTACATAGAAATGACAAAAGAACATCAAAGAATGCATTTAATAGTCAATTTGTTTTGTGTTACATGCTTGGCAGCGCTGGTAACTGATGCAACTGCATGCCAATCCATACATAAAGGAGGTTTTCTTCCTAACTTCCTATAATATTCTTGTCAGTTCATATTTTCAACACTCAAAAACCACATTGTGGAAGATATCTTCAAGCCAAAGCACAGAAATTCCTGCATTAAGCTCCTGGTATCGGTCTCAGTTATATTTCCAGCCCATGAAAGATGGAGTCTTAAATGTCTTCAAGAGAGAATGAAATTCCCAAATCACATGTGTCCACATGATCATATGTTTGACAAAATTAAGATTAATCATATGAAGAACCCCATGACCCATCAACAGTACTGAAGGGTCATAGTATACAATGCAAAGGTTTGGAGCTAACTAACCTTGATGGGTCTAGGTTCAGTTATAAGTTAACAGCAACAGAGGACATGAAATTTGTTCAAACTGGTAAAGTAGTTAAAAAGTGAGTTACCTGTCAGGCAGATGGATAAAAGAGAACAATTAAAGTAAACGAAGTCCTCCAAGGTATCCCTACCCCAATTCCAAATCCCAGATGACCAAATCAATCAAAGACACTGTACGAAGTCAATTTCACAGAACCATGTCCGAATTATACCGCCTACTTTTGTTTTACTTCTCCATATCCCCAAAGGTTAAACTTTTGGACTAATCATCAATCAGTTACCCACCTTGAAAATTCCATGCTTACCCAGTAATATTACATTAAAAAAATCCTTTTTATGCAATCAAACAGCTCAAAAGTAATAATTAAAGCCATCAACGTCCTCCTCCGCCCTTACTCCCTCCATCACTCCCAATTTCCAATCCAAAAAATTATTCCAAACACCAAAAAAAAAAAAAAAAAACTATATTTCCAACAAAATCACATCAGAAAAGGGCCAATAACTGATCAACATCATTCAAAATAAGCTCCTTTAAAGGTCAAATATCAAAAACAAGCAAAAAGGAGATATAAGAAGCAATTGTGAGAGGACATACAGCGAAATGGAAGAGGTTGACAACGGTCCACGCCATTCCAGGGGTACAACCGAAGACAGAGAGTACGAGGAGCCAGGAGAAGAAGAGGATAAGGATGTAAGTGGTCCACACCCCCGGATACATGAACCACTCCGTGTTCTTGTTCAGATCCGCCGGCGGCACCGCCTGCACGTAGAGCTTCGCCATTCCCCCTCTTCTCTCTCTAGCTCTCTCTATCCAAAAAGCTCCAACCTCGCTTCTATATAACTCCTGAGAAAGAGAAGAGAAGAGGAAAGCGCGGAGATCGGGAGAAAGAGGACGGTCAAAAGGTTGACTTTTAACTTTTGGTTTAAAGTCAAAAATCCAGTTTGCGGTCTGAATGGAATCTGGTTGACCAATGTCCAGACGAAGAGGCGTTCTTCGGGCCGTCTAGCAGACGCCGTTGGAAGCACTGTAAGCAGCGTGCGGACTCGGTACCCAGAGCCACTTGCTGGTGGCCTAACCGTCCTACCCTACGTTTTACTCACTCGGATGGCCTACCTTCTAGAAGTTTTTAGTATTTGATTTTGATCATTTCATTTTAGTGTCGATTTTTTATTATCTATGCCGAAAAACAGAATTTCTCTCTTTTAAATTGAATTTTAAGTTAGACTACGAAGGAAACATCAAATGTTAGTTTGTTGGTAACACAAATGCGCAGATGGATGGATGGAAGGGTCATTTCATATTTGTGGGACACTGACCCGTATAGTTAATTGATCATGTATGTTGTTGTAGAGGTGTTAATTACTGGTCAAAGTTCTCTTATGGATCCATTAGGTAAACCACTCTTAGAACATGGCTTTAGACTCTGGAAATACAAAATAAGAAAACAAAACAACAAGTTTACGAAAAGTTTGGCAGAACTTGAATATGATAAAGTATAGAAAATAATGACCGTAAATTTCTTTTGCTAGAAAAAAAAAAAAAAAAAAAAAAAAAAAAAAAAAAATATATATATATATATATATATATATATATATATATATATATATATATATATATATATATATATATATATATATATATATATTTGATGAGGCAATAATAATAAGCAAATTAAGATAATAATACCACCGCAGCAACAACTAATAGAATTAGTAGTTTGTAACTCATGATCATTTGTTGAATAAATTATGAACAAGTTGTAGCATTCATTTGTAACAACTAATATAATTTCCTAATAACTGAATCCTACTATTAGATTGGAGTATCCTCTATCATTGAATTCATGATCTCTGAGAATTTTAATTGCTTAAGAATAAGTTATAATCGTAGAAAGTTCAAGTTGTAGAAAATAAATCAACAATTATATGACAAAATTATAGGCAAGGTCTTGCTTGAGAAGTAGTTCCGCTGCAAAAAGTGGATTGATGCTATAAGATTACCTTAATCATTATATGGAAAAATGAAAGCAAGAAGTTACCTTTGTAAATAAGATTCTTTGAAGAAAAATTATGAAATCTCATTTGAATTGTCAATTAGAAGCCAGAAATTTAAACTAATTAAAGGATGAGAGTAGGTAAGTTATGTATTTTATATATCTTGTGACAAGATAATTTGGATGTGTGATCCTAAAGTCTTAACAATTATATATTTCGACTATTGTTGACCAAGACTAGTAAGATATAAGATTCTACTTTTGTTAGCTACGTCTTAAAAATTGAGTGACACCTCATCCATGTTCTCTCCTTCATGTTTTTTTGTCCTCCATCCTTGTAAGGACCCATATTTTTTAAAAAATTTTCCTGCATAAATCTCAAAGCATAAATAAAAAAAATCAGAAAAGGACTCCTGATGGGAGTCAACCTTCTCTCCTAAGTTTGGTAAGAAGAAGGATTCTAGGGGTCGCTGAAGCCCTAAATTAAATCTATAAAAGAAGCACCCTCTTCCCCTTAGCTCACTCCCAATCTCCGATCAAACGTCGGCAAAATCCATAGAATTTCTCTTGGTTGCCCTCAGCCATTCCTTGGCAAACCACCACCAATTCTCACTAGTGATGAGGTAAGGACCTTTGATGGCTTTTCCCTTCCCTTCCCTGATCCCAAGGCTTGCATATCACCTGGAATTTGATAAGGAATTTGCTAGATTTTGGGTGGACGGAGCCTACCTTATTTTCTTTCTTCTATTTTCTTTCCGTCAAGCAGGCCACCGTTGCCAAACATGCCCATGCTTGGATTGCCGCAAGCTGGAGCCACTGCCATCGACGTCATGGGGTCACCACCATGGGGATGGCTGGCCTTGATCCCTTTTCTCCTCTCTTGTTTCCATGAAGAAGAAAAAAAGAGAAAGAAAAAATAAAAAATAAAAAAAAGAGAGTTTCTCTCTCTTCCTTCTTCCTCTTATCTTCTCACTTTGTTTTGCTATATATATTTTTCTCTAATTTCTCGCTCTGTAATTTTCTCTCTCTTCATAGATTTCTCTCTCTAAAAATCTTAGAGACCAATAGAGGGTCCAAGTATTTAGGTAACCCAAATCAATTGGTTGACCCTATGAGGAGTCTTAGACTTATGATATTTAGGTGTTTTTTCATATTTTTTCCATCCATAATCACATATGATTTTTATATTTGACATTGATTATGTAAAGATGCAACTATGTGCACAAGAAGGTGACAAGCAGAATACTTTATTTTCAAGATTGTAGATCGAAAATTTTGTCAATTACTGTGTTTGAGTTAAAATTGATAGAGATAAAGATTTTTGAACATAAATATCAATATATATATTTATTTATGCATTATATGGTTTTGGTTTTTCATTACTAATTTTGAAGGATATGTGATTGTTGGTATGACTATTTATACTTTTTGTATTATATACCTCTATTGATGGCTTTTCGGATAGTTCAAATTGTGAGCTAGCTACTAAAAATTTTGAACAAAATATAATATTTATAAAATTTTTTTGGTATAATTGAGATTAAAAAATTAATGATTAAGGAGTGTTTGAACTAACCATGTTAAATTATGAATAGTCTTGTCAGAGGCACAAATATGACATTGATAATAGTTCGTAATAGATAGAAATATGGCACTAAAAATAGCCCACCATAGGTAGAAACATGACATTGTGGATAGCTCACCATGGGCAAGGATATGGCATTAAAAATAGCCCTGCTATGGATAGGAACGTGGCACTCGATAGTAGTAGTATCTTTCAAACATTCATATATATAATCATTTATCTAATTTCGAAATCGATCATATTCAAAATTTGATTCAAAATAATTTTCACTTAACTCATCAGTCTTTAACCATGACCATATTTATACCCTGTGGTTGGATCGAAATACCATACTTATATCCTATGGTCGAGCCGGAATACCACACTTATATCCTATAGTCGGACTGAAATATCACACTTATATCTTGTGGCAGGGCCAAAATACCACACTTATATCCTGTGACAGAGCCGAAAATAGAATCATGAGCTCAGAGTGCCAATACATAACCTCCAATTGACAGGATTCAGAACATAGCTAGACTGAAAATTCAAAACTGATTTACATCAAATTTTCTTTTACAGAATAACACATATTCATATTCAAATCAAAATATGCACATATGATTTCAAATCAGTAAATAATTACGATAATTTCATATCAATTTTCAATCAAAACATATTTTCATGAGATGAGTAAATCATGTATAAATCAATTAATAAGTTTAATCCATATTCAAAATAATATTATATAAATAAAAGATCTAAAGAAGATGAATCATTACTTATCTTACACGTGCTCCAACAAATTCACATAATTTCAAAAATTTTTCTTTCAAAACCTAATATCCAAAATTATTATTTTATTAATCTAAATCCTAATTATTTCAAAATAAAATACTAAATCTTCTTAAGCCGGCAATTTGATGGTCGATGGTCAAAATTCCCTTTCTTAGAATCTCAAAAGACTATTAGGAGATTTTTCTAAGATCCACAAAATCAAAATGAGACACCTTTAGAGAGAGAAAATAGGGTTTTCAACTGAAGGGAGAGGGAGAAGAGAGAGACTCTTTTTTTTTTCTTTTCTTTCTTCTTCTTCTTCCTGTGGGTTTTTCTTGGCGGAACAGAGGACCGTGAGGTCTCTTCTTGTTTCTCGGACTGAGGGGTCCGGTCGGCCAGTGGCCGATGGCAGCAGGGGCAGCTGCATCGTAACCCAGGGAACCCAGACTGATGGTCAGTGATGACCACCCACGTCGAAAAAATCTAAAATGGAAGGAAAAAAAAAGTTCAAAATAGGGGTGGTCTTCCAAACCAGTTTTTCGGCAATTCTCGATGGAATCCGATCGGTGGTGGTATGCTAAAGATGGGAGAAGACCTAAGGAAGAAAAATAAAGAAGATATTGTCCAGCTATGCAACCTAAGAGGGGGGGTGAATTGAATTTTTTTTTAAAAATTTAACATTAATTTAGAACTATGAGGATTAAATAACAATGAGCAGGATATATGTAGAGAGAGATTTAAGCAAGGTATAGAAATTAGATGCAAGAATGCAAATAGATAAAGAAATTTAGAAAGAGAGCAAGTAAGCACAACACAAACAAACAAGATTTATAGTGGTTCGGTGTTTGTACCTACATCCACTCCCCAAGCTCCTACTTGGGAATTCAAATCCACTAAACCATATTCAACAAGAATACAACGTCGGTACCTCCGACTCTAGCTATCCCAAGCTAGAACACTTATTTTTCAGATACAAACCAACTCAATACAATCTGATTCAAGATTCGGACCAATCTTTCCAAGTTTATGAATCCTTCTAAAATTAAAAATTAAGACATAACAGAGTATGTGAGTTAATCACACGAAAATACAAATTTAGCTCCTTTAATGAGCAAATAAAATTTTAAATACACTTTACACAATAAGAAGGAAGCTTTTTTGATTTTTTTCAAGGTGGTTGAAAACTTGAATGAGCTCTTGAGGGATTGATGAACTTGAAATGAAAGTTTCTTTAACTTCAAGAGGGCTCTTTGCTTAGGGCTGAAATGAATGCTTGAAGAACTTTCTTTATTCCCTCCTTTAAGTACCTTTTTTATAACTTCAAATAATGGTGGAGAGTAATCTGAATAAATTTAGAGCCATTGGAGATCATTAAATAAGCATTAAATGCAGCCAAAACGAGCTGAAAACTAGCCGTTGTTGAGTTTTTTCGTCATAGGGGTCGACTCATAGGGTCGACTCATGCACATGAGTCGACTCATGGGGTCGACTTCTGTGGCACAGAACAGATGAGTCGACTTCTGTGACATAGAATAGAAAATGACTGTTTTATAATTTTGGCCTACACAGCAACAGAGGTCGACTCATAGGGTCGACTCATGCATAGGGATCGACTCATGGAGTCGACTCAATTGGATGTGCCAGTCAAAAAATCAACGTGCCGTTCAGCCCCTTTTGATATGAGCGACTCATGGGGTCGACTCAATTTTATAAACATAATTTTCTTTCAAACTACACATTCAAAAATTTTAAAATTACCTCCAATAGATCACAAATCTTCTGTTCTTGCTCTTGAGGCTTTCGAGTTAGGACTTGGTGAAATTATGATTTTGCCTCTGAAAAATAATAAATTTTTTTTCAAGTCAAAATTATTAGTAACCCCCTCAAATACTTTGTAATCATCAAAATCAATTCAAGGAGTAACAATCTTCTCCTTTTTGATGATGACAAAATACTTGAGCAAAAGCAGAGTTTAACATATATAAAGCATTGAACATGAATTTTAAATTTATGAAGATGCATCACTTGAACATCATAGCCAGTTATTTGAATAAAATACATCATGAGTAGTTTGAAGATCAATTTGAAATTTGCTTATAAGATCATTTGCTTGAAAAATTAAATTAAAAATTACTGACAATTTTGATTCTTTGACATATTTGCTTTGATAATTTTACTTATTGCTATCGATTCTATTTCTCTATTGCTTATTGCTTGATCTCGATTTTTGATTCTCTACTCTCCCTTTTTGACAGCATCAATTAAGATCTTAAGAAATTTTGAAGAGAGAAAAAAAAAGATAACATAAAGGATATATTTTCTCTACTCCTCCTTTTTGATACCATATTTTATTTTTTTACTCCCCCTCTTTGATTGTTTATTTCTCTACTCTTCCTTATTATAGCAATCATAAAGGACATATCAATTTGCTCATATAGAAGATATTGCTATTCATAATATTTTATAATACAAATATGAGTTATTTTTTATATCTTATAATTAAAATAATTCAATTAATCCCAATCATAAACATTCATTAAAATTCAAAGCATATAAATATATATATGCAAAATGTGATGGAATACATAGGTGTCCCAATACATATGAGTCAACTCAAAATACAAAAGTTATGGATAACAACTATCCAAAAGTCAATCAGCTAACAAATACAAAGACCATAAGATAGATTCTAGACATAAAAGACTAACTATTCTAGATCTAATATATATCATGGCTGGAGGTATCAGAATCAGAAGAGTCAGAGATACGATGAAAAGATGTAGGATCAAATCCACAAACACGACCTTGACCACGTCTGCTTCGGCTATGGGTAGAAGTACCGACACGAGTAGAGGGGCGAGAAGGTCCTGAAGTCGGAAAAGATATGGACTGTGCTAGAAGAAAAAGTCTGATGGTGTCCAGAAGATCCAAAGCTCTCGACACAGACTACATCAGGATACCAAACTGAGTAGAGACAGCCTCACTAGAGTCCCTGATCTCTCTCCTCAAAAAGTCAAATCCACTCTCCAAAACTCTCTGAAGTCTAGCCACCTCTACAGACAAGTTGGAGACCTTTGTGATGTCCTCATGCGGCTGAAAATGGGCTAAGGCTAATACTTGCCTCTGTAAATTTAGAACTCTGTCCGTCAGTCTCAGAATACATCCCTCAAGCTCCGCAAGTCGTACGGACTGAGCTGTGAGCATCTGAAAGTTAGTAGAGATATGAGGGATCAAAATCTGGTCTGACTCATTCTGAGATGTCGACCTTTGAGCAAAGACTGAGGTGGCAAATTACTGAGATAAAATGGAGGCAACACGCTAGGATATCAGCTCAATCTGATGATCTGCAAGTCTGAACTCTGAAGGATGTACCTGATATATCTTAAATTTATCGCAAGCGTACGGTGTGCAATGTAGCACGTCCGACGAGTACGAGTCGATCCCATGAGGAATTGGATTTTGAATTGTATTTAAATGCTTGCTCAGGCGAGCTTTAGAGAAAAAGGAAAGAGATTGTTTGTTGAATTATGAACTACCAAAGCAATAAACTAATTAATTATAAAGGTAAATTATCTAAAAGATCTAGGGCTCTTGAATCCACTAGACTAATGAATTAGAGAGCCTTCCTATGATTTCTCTTATAATGTCCCTTGATCAAGGTGTAAAATATGAACAAGCAGGGGTCATGAAGAGATTTAACTCAACTATGATCCATCAAATATTTTATTCTCATCCTAATTAAGAGACCCTTCCTTTCTTCACTTCTCTTGTATTATCCAAGTATAGGCTATGAAGGGATTCTGATCTAACTATAACCCATCAAGATTTTCACATGGAAAGAGAAGAAATGATTTAGAAAATTATGATCCTTCTATCAATCATCCCCTCTTACACCAAATCAAGCATGGACTATGAAGGGATTCTGACCCAACGATAGCCCATCAAGTCTCTTGGCGAGAGAGATGAAGAGAGAAGGATTCTAAAAATTTAAAAGCTCGAAAAGAGAAATTGAATAGAGCAGACTTCTATTCATGATCTAGCTTCATCGCAAACTCCAGAGGGATTACTTAGCCAGACATAGTTGATTTGAAGTCAAAAATAAAATAACAACTAATTCTACTTACTGAAATTGAACTTGCGAAAATTAAAAATTACAGAATTAAAAGATGTAGAAATTTAAACTATCCTATTGCAGAAATTAAAATTATAAAAATTAAATAGAAAAAAAATAACTAATTTATTTCTGAAAAAAATTCTGATACAAAAATTTTCAACTCCTAAGCCATTAACAAGGCTTGGAGTTTGAACAGAAAATAAAATCTCTTACAGAATCAGACTTCTCTCCTTCTCTTGGCTTGGGATCAACCTTCCCCTGGCTGACTCTCCTTCTCGTGTGTTGGAAGGGTGAAAGAAAGTGAGAACAAGGTGGCTAAAAAATTTTAAAAGTGGGTATGTTTGCCTGTCACACAAACCCCCTACAAGAATTATGGAGTGGAGAGAGATACTATGAATGGAGGTATTAGGCTTTATTTATAGATGTAGGCAGGGAGGAGGATTTTATATTTTTCTGATGTGGGACTAAAAAGAGAAGATAGATGAATGGTTAGGATTTAATTTGAAAAGTATGGATGGATGGATAGGCAGTTGGTTAAATAGAAAATATAGAAGTGGTTGCTTTATTTTAAAATTTTAAAAATCTCTCTCTTCGTTGTAGTTAGCGACCCAAACGAAGTCAAATCTAAAAAATCCGTGTATGTCGCCTCCTGTTGCTGAATTTGAATTTCTTCTGTATTCTCGCGCCATCAAGATTAGCTTCCGTGTACATGCCAAGTCCAAGTTCTATCTCACGCTCGCGTGCCAAAGCTCACCCAACGTCTCCTCTTAAGCCCATTTGAATCCAAACTGTTTGTTTCACAAACCCCTCTGTCCTATTTTGATTTGAATCCCATACATCCCGCCAAAGCCTGAGCCATATGAAAATTACTGTAGCATTTCACGGCTTATAACTTTCTTATGGACCAAATGGTCCATGGTGGACCACCAACTTGCGAATTAGATCGAATTATCTTTCGGCTTTGAATTTAAATCTATTTTAACTCTATTTTTAGTCTCGTTTGATCCCTCTAAGCCTGTAGATCGAGCTCTTCATGTTGGTGCAGCTCTTTTCTGTAAAATATACGAAAATGTATCAATTTTAAAAGAATAAAGATAATTTGATGCATAAATTAATACTTCTATGGATAAATTTATACACCTATTACACCTCCCAACTTATTTATTGCTAGTCCCTTAGCAATGCAATATATAATATATATTTTTTTTTTAAATTTAAGATTATCTTTGACAAAAATAGATCTAGAATTGAAAATAAAAGAGTTTAGCAAGTATTACTAATTAAATATTGAGCTTTAAAAGTAAATTTCATAGTTAGTATAATTAGAAACTTCCTTAGAATACATCGAAAGGTCTACAGCACTTGTGTTTGTGATGACCAACTTAGCATTTTAGTACTGGCTTGTAAAGGACAAATGTATCTTCTCTTATCACCTTATTTTGGTTAATTTTCTATACACCCCTAAATAAACTTAAGGTAGCTTTCACACTGCCTTTTTTTTTTTCTTCTCTTTTTTTTTTTTTTTGCTGAGCATCCTGGCCTTCCCTTCACTGTTTGACGTGAACCTTCACACTTGACTTAGGTTCAGAGATCCGGTTACTAAGCTTAGGGCAATCCACATATACTCTGTGTTTTTATTTTAGGCAGGTAGCTCTTTCCTCAAATTCAAATTTTTTTTTTTTGATTGGAGTGTATATCAATTATCAAATTTAAGTGATAATTGAGTCCTCAGTCGGCCTCACAACCAGCCCTATTTGCCTTGTCAGTGTGCATGTATAATTAGAAGTGCTAATAGCCTTTAGGTGATCTAAGTAAGTTACTAAAAGTCTACCCACTAATCTACTTCTTAACTCGTTACAGTCATTAGCAAATACTTTCTAACTCTTATTATTATTATATATATATATATATTTAATCTATTTTGCTCAAGATTTTTTTTTTCACTCCCCACTTAAATATCATTATTTCTAATGAAGGAAGAAACACACTGAATGTAAGAAAAAGAAAGATGTCACCTAATTATGTGTTCTTTGTTGAAGGTGATCTGGTGCGATGTCAGTCTGAAAGTCCGAAGCCTGAAGACTGGTATCTCTATTTATTCAATAGAAAAGATATTAGTTGAAAAGAAAAAAAAATTTTGGGTTGCCTCCTAGAAGTGCTAAGTTTAATATCTTCAGCCAGACAAAATATTTTAAGCAATTTAATCATGATAAATTGGCTCATAGAGAACCATGGCTTCGTCAATAGATTCTTTGGGTAGTTCCAAGAATGGTTTTAATCTTTGACCATTAACTTTAAACACAGCACCATTACTTGAATTTTTAATTTCTATAGCTCCATGTGGGAAGACTTCTTTAACTAAGAAAGGTCCTGTCCATCTAGACCTAAGCTTTTCAGAAAATAAGTGTAATCTAGAATTATACAAAAGAACTTTTTGTTCAGGAGTAAATGATTTTCTCATAATTGCCTGATCATGAAATACTTTGGTTCGCTCCTTGTATACCTTAGCATTCTCGTAAGCTTCATTTCTAAGTTCTTCTAATTCATTAATTTGAAGCTTTCTATGGTTTCTAGCTACGTCCAAATCCATATTTAAATTTTTAATAGCCCACATGGCTTTATGCTCTAGCTCAACAAGCAAGTGACAAGGTTTTCCAAACACAATCCTATAGGGAGACATTCCTAAATTGGTCTTGAAGGCGGTTCGATATGCCCATAGTGCATCAACTAATTTCAAGGACCAATCCTTTCTATTGGTATTAACAGTTTTCTCCAAGATTTATTTGATCTGTTTGTTGGACATTTCTACTTGTCTACTAGTCTGAGGGTAATTAGGTGTGGCCAACTTGTGAGTGACATTATATTTTTTCATTAATGTGGCAAAGGGTCGGTTACAAAAATGTGTCCCCCGATCACTAATAATTGCTTTAGGAATGCCGAAGCGGGAGAGAATATTTTCTTTTAAAAATTTTATAACCACTTTGCTATCAGTAGATTTACAGGGAAGAGCTTCTACCCACTTCGAGACATAGTCGACAGCTACTAAAATATATTCATTTTCAAATGAGTTTGGAAATAGGCCCATAAAATCGATCCCCATACATCAAAAATTTCAACCACCAAGATTGGATTGAGAGGCATCATATTTCTCTTGGTGATTCATCCCATTTGTTGGCATCGAGCACAACTTCTACAGTACTCGTATGCTTCCTTAAATAGATTGGGCCAATAAAATTCACATTGAAGGACTTTAGCAGCTGTTTTCTTGGATGCAAAGTGACCACCACATGCTTGGTCATGACAAAATAATAAAATGCTTCTAACCTAATTGTCCGGGACACACCTTCTAATTATTTGATCAGGACACCGCTTAAAGAGGTATGGATCATCCCAAATGAAATACTTCACTTGGGCAAAGAATTTATGTCTGTCTTGAGTAGTCCAATGAGAAGGAACTTTACCAACGGCTAAATAGTTGACAATATCGGCATACCATGGTTCAGTGGACACAGAAATGAGCTGTTCATTAGGAAAAAATTCATTGATAGGTGATTCACTAGATGGTGCGACTATGATTCGGGATAAGTGATCCACTATTGTATTTTTTGTACCTTTTTTGTCTCTGATTTCTGAGTCAAATTCTTGAAGGAGTAAGATCCATCGTATCAAGCGTGCCTTGGCGTCTTTCTTTGCTAGGAGATATCTAATGACTGAGTGATCAGTATAGACAATAGTGTGAGACCCAACCAAATAAGACCTAAATTTTTCTAGGGCAAAGACAACGGCCAGGAACTCCTTTTCAGTGGTAGTGTAATTAAGCTGTGCATCATTCAAGGTTTTGCTCGCATAGTAAATAACTCTAGGAAGCTTATTAATTCTTTGACCTAAAACTGCACCCACAGTATGATCAGACGCATCACACATCAGTTCAAAAGGTTTAGACCAGACAGGAGGGTGAATGATAGGAGCTGAAATGAGTGTCTTTTTAAGGAATTCAAAAGACTCTAGGCATTCATAAGTGAACTCAAATTTGATTTCTTTTGCTAAGAGATTAGTTAATGGGCGAGCCACTTTGCTAAAATTGATAATGAATCTTCTATAAAATCCAGCATGTCCAAGAAATGAATGGATTTCTTTGACAGATTTGGGTGGTGGAAGACTTGCAATAAGATCTACTTTGGCCTTGTCCACTTCAATTCTTTTTTTTGAAACTACGTGGCCAAGAACTATCCCTTCTCTAACCATGAATTGGCACTTTTCCTAGTTAAGAACTAAGTGCTTCTCCTTACATCTTTCTAGAACTAATCTCAGATGATCTAAGCATTCGAAGAAGTCGGACCAAAGACAGAAAAGTCATCCATAAAAATTTTCAGAAATCGTTCAATCATATCCGAAAAAATACTGATCATGCATCTCTGAAATATTGCCGGCGCATTACATAATCCAAAGGGCATACGCTTATAAGCAAAGGTTCCAAATGGACAAGTGAATGTAGTCTTTTCCTGATCTTCGGGAGCTATAGGGATCTAATTATAGCCGGAATATCCATCGAGAAAATAGTAGAACTCTTGTCCGGCTAATTTTTCTACCATTTGATCAATAAACGATAATGAAAAGTGATCTTTTCTTATTGCAGCATTCAATTTTCTATAGTCTATACAGACCCTCCACCTCGTTTGTATCCTAGTTGGAACAAGTTCGTTTGCTTCATTCTGGACCACTGTTACCTCAGACTTTTTAGGTACCATTTGTATAGGACTTACCCACGAGCTATCAGAGATGGGGTAGATGATTCCATTATCAAGTAACTTTAGAATTTTCTTTTTGACTACATCCTTCATGGCTGGGTTAAATCTTCTCTGAGCATCTCTAGTTGGTTTGGCTTCTTCCTCTAGGTGAATCCTGTGTTGAACTATGGAAGGGCTTATTCCCTTTATATCAGCCATGGTCCAGCCTATTGCTTCACGATTCTTTTTCAGAATTTCTAGCAACTCCTCTTCTTGTTTAGAATTTAGGTCAGATGCGATAATTACAGGCAAGGTTTCTTCTAGACCTAGATATGCATATTTAAGGTGTTTGGGGAGGGATTTTAATTCTAATTTGGTTGCCTTCTCTATTGATGATTTGGATGATAGATTAATTATTTTTGTGATTGGTTCAATGAAAGGCTCTTATCTCTGGCTATTCTTATTATCTATAAGAATTTTATTGATTTCTTCAGATTCATTGATTGGCTAGAAACTAGACTCGAAATCGACTTCTTCATTGCTAATGTCAATGGGTTCATAAATTTTCTCTTGAATTACATTTACATTAGCATGCTGAGAGGATTCTTGTTCTAGGTTAAATATATTTAGCTCAATTATCATATTTCCAAAAGATAGCTTCATAAGTCCATTCTGACAGTTAATTTCAGCATTTGCAGTAGCTAAGAATGGTCTTCCTAAAATAACTGGGATATGACCCTTGGGGTTTGCAACTGGTTCGGTCTCTAAAATGATAAAATCTACAGAGAAGATAAAATTATCAATCTTGATTAAAACATCTTCTACCATTCTTTTAGGGATCTTAAGAGATCTATCTGCTAATTATAATGTGATTTTTGTCGGTAGAAGTTTTTCCAATCCTAATTGCTTATAAACTGAAAATGAAAGAATATTTACACTAGCTCCTAAATCCAGCAAGACCTTCTCAATATGGGTTTCTCCAATATCACATAAAATTGTTGGGGATCCTGGATCCTTATATTTTATTGGCACATGACTAGATAAGTATGAGCTCACACTTGTTGCCAAAAATGCTCTCTTAGGTACATTGATGGCTCTTTTCTTGGTACAAAGGTCTTTTAGAAATTTAGCATAGGTTGGAACTTGTTTAATCATGTCTAAAAGAGGGATATTTACTTGGACTTGCTTAAACACTTCTAAAATTTTATCCAAATATTCCGATTTCTTATTGGGTCTTAGTCGATTTGGAAAAGGAGCTTTAGAAATTTTGGATTTTGGGCTTGGTGTACTATCAATTTCAGGAGCTTGAGTTTGTAAGGTAGATTTTTCATCAGGTGACTCAATTAAATTTTTTCTATCATCAGATGTACCTTCCTTATTGTCCACTTGTTTCTCAGATTTTAAGGTGTGAATAGCATTCACATGACTGATTTGGTTTCCTTGTTGGGGTCGTGGACCATTTTGGTTTCTCGGGTTAGGTTCAGGTTGGCTTGGTAGCTTACCTCGTTCTCGCTCGCTCATAGCAGAAGCTAGCTGACCTACTTGTATTTTCAAATGGGCAATGGCTTGGGAGTTAGTGTTTATGAGTTGACCCATGGTTTGCATGAAATTGCTCAGTGTGGCATTGGTGTCAGTATTGGATTTGGTCAGGACTTCTAAACTTTTCTCTAGAGAATTAAGTTTTTTTTCATTATTATTAAAGCCTGGTGGATTGGTTATCATAGGGTTAGGCCTTGGATTTTGCTGGCTGTAGCTAGGACCATTTACGTTTGGGTTTTGTGACCAAGAAAAGTTTGGATGATTCCTCCAACCTAGGTTATATGTGGGTGCATAGGGATTGTTCACTGGTTTCTGGTATGTGGCATTTACCTGTGCACATCTATTTTCTATTGGATTCATCAGGAAGAGACATTCCTTAAGAACATGATCGGGTGCACTACATGCATTGCATATGGGTGCAGAAACTTGGTTCACACTGGCTGGTCTTTGTAGCTCTAAGGCCTCTAACCTACGTGTTAATGTTGCTATTTTGGCCTCTGCAGCTAGAGAAGTTTGAATTTGATGCATTCCTCTTGAAGGTGTTGGTTTCTCAGGTTCCCTAGTTGTTTTCCATTGTAAATTTTTTTCAGCTAGGTCTTCTAGAAATTGCCAAGCTTCAATGGGTTCTTTGTACATGAATTGACCTTGGCACATGGACTCTAGCATAGTTCTAGAATTTGAATCTAGCCCTTCATAAATTATCTGGCATAGCCTCCAGATTTCTATTCCATGATGTGGACATTGGGTCAAGAGGTTCTTAAAGCGATCGAAGTATTTCCAGAATGATTCTCCAGCTAGTTGGTAAAATTGGTTTATCTCATTCCTAATCCTAGCTGTTTTGTGATGGGGGAAGAACTTCTTGAGGAACACTCTTACAAAACCCTCCCAAGTTGTGACAGATTGGTTTGGAAGACTATAGAGCCACTTTTTAGCATTGTCCTTAAGGACAAAATTGATCAGTCTTAGTTTAATCTCGTCCTCTGACAGTTGTTGCAGCCTCATGGTTGCACAAACATCTTCAAACTCTTTAATGAATATGTATACATCCTCTATTCCCGTGAATTTTGGAAGCATATTAATAATTTGAGGTTTAATTTCAAAGTTGTTTGCAGTGGGTTGGGGCAACCTGATGCAAGAAGGTTGGACGGAACCGACTGGATAACATAAATCCTTAAGGGTTTGGGGTTGATTGGGTTCTCCCATTGTAGAAGTGGTTGGGTTTGAAACAGGAATCCAATTAATTCTTACTAGTCGACCCGACACCCTTTTCCACGAAGAAAGTGAAGAAAATACTTTTTCTTCTATTTTTTTATTTTTATTATTATTTTTTTTAATCAAGTTTTCAATCAAAAGAAGAGAAGAGAAAAGAAAAAGAGTACTGACTAAGATTTTCCTAATTCTAGACAGCTCCTAATCGTCAAGGTTGCCTTCGAGCACTCCAAGTTCGAAATCGGCTAACCGAATCAGCCAAATAAGTGTAAGATTGGTGGGAGGTTCTTCGTATTTTCGTAACGGACCTAATTAGATGACCACCTTTCTTCGGAACGTAGTTCCTGAACCACTTTCCTAGACACTGACAGGCTAACCCACTTGAACCCGGTCCAACTCTTAGGTTTTCTTGTCCTAATGAGCTTGAATGCCCCTAAGGCTGGCGTCTAGTTAATTTTATTTAAGGATTAGGTTATATAGATGCAAGGAGGTGATTTGTGGGCTAAGAAAGGGTGATCAAATTTTCACCTTATCTGATTAATGGTTGATGCCCTTAAGATATATTATGAAAATGTAATGCAAAGAAAGCAAGGTGACCAAATAAGGTGAAAGATTTTTAAAGTTTAGTTGTTTCTTTATATTAATTAAATTTTATGTGATTAGTATTTTTTTTTAATGTTAATCTAATTATAGAACTAAAGTAAATGTTAATTTTTTTTTTGAATTAGTGAGTTATGAAAGAAATAAAAAAAATTAAATCAGTTAATAAGAAAATGAAACTTATGAAATCTAAATATAATGAGATAATTCTGATCTAAAAGTGAAAAATTAACTAAACAAATAAGAAGCACTTAAAAGAAAAGTCTAAGAATTAAAGATAACAAATATATATATATATATTTTTTACCAAAATATATCTTAGGACAACCATACAACGTAACTTCCATTACGTCAGGGCAACCTTATGTCAGGATAGATTTTGATTAAACTCAAAAGATAGAAAGAAATTACTAGAACTAAAACTAAAAGCACGAAGAACAAGAATCTGAAATACAATTTAAATATGTCAATTCTCCGATAACGGTGCCAAAAACTTGATATATCTTAAATTTATCGCAAGCGCACGGTGTGCAATGTAGCACGTCTGACGAGTACAAGTCGATCCCACGAGGAATTGGATTTTGAATTATATTTAAATGCTTGCTCAGACGAGCTTTAGAGAAAAAGGAAAGAGATTGTTTGTTGAATTATGAACTACCAAAGCAATAAACTAATTAATTATAAAGGTAAATTATCTAAAAGATCTAGGGCTCTTGAATCCACTAGACCAATGAATTAGAGAGCCTTCCTATGATTTCTCTTATAATGTCCCTTGATCAAGGTGTAAAATATGAACAAGCATGGGTCATGAAGAGATTTAACTCAACTATGATCCATCAAATATTTTGTTCTCACCCCTAATTAAGAGACCCTTCTTCACTTCTCTTGTATTATCCAAGTATAGGCTATGAAGGGATTCTGATCCAACTATAACCCATCAAGATTTTCACATGGAAAGAGAAGAAATGATTTAGAAAATTGTGATCTTTCTATCAATCATCCCCTCTTACACCAAATCAAGCATGGACTATGAAAGAATTCTGACCCAACGATAGCTCATCAAGTCTCTTGACGAGAGAGATGAAGAGAGAAGGATTCTAAAAAATTTAAAAGCTCAAAAAGAGAAATTGAATAGAGCAGACTTCTATTCATGATCTAGCTTCATCGCAAACCCCAGAGGGATTACTTAGCCAGACATAGTTGATTTGAAGTCAAAATAAAATAACGATTAGTTCTACTTACTGAAATTGAACTTGCAGAAATTAAAAATTATAGAATTAAAAGATGCAGAAATTTAAACTATCATATTGTAGAAATTAAAATTGCAAAAATTAAATAGAAAAAAAATAACTAATTTATTTCTGAAAAAAATTCTGATACAAAAATTTTCAACTCCTAAGCCATTAACAAGGCTTGGAGTTTGAACAGAAAATAAAATCTCTTACAGAATCAGACTTCTCTCCTTCTCTTGGCTTGGGATCAACCTTTCCCTGGCTGACTCTCCTTCTCGTGTGTTGGAAGGGTGGAAGAAAATGGGAACAAGGTGGCTAAAAAATTTTAAAAGTGGATATGTCTGCTTGTCACACAGATCCCCTACAAGAATTATGGAGTGGAGAGAGATACTATGAATGGAGGCATTAGGCTTTATTTATAGATGTAGGCAGGGAGGAGGATTTTATATTTTTCCGATGTGGACTAAAAAGAAAAGATAGATGAATGGTTAGAATTTAATTTGGAAAGTATGGATGGATGGATAGGCAGTTGGTTAAATAGAAAATATAGAAGTGGTTGCTTTATTTTAAAATTTTAAAAATCTCTCTCTTCGTTGCAGTTAGCGACCCAAATGAAGTCAAATCTAAAAAATCCGTGTATGCCGCCTCCTGTTGCTGAATTTGAATTTCTTCTGTATTCTCGCGCCATCAAGATTAGCTTCCGTGTACATGCCAAGTCCAAGTTCTATCTCACGCTCGCGTGCCAAAGCTCACCCAACGTCTCCCTTAAGCCCATTTGAATCCAAACTGTTTGTTTCACAAACCCCTCTGTCCTATTTGATTTGAATCCCATACATCCCGCCAAAGCCTGAGCCATATGAAATTACTATAGCATTTCACGGCTTATAACTTCTTATGGACCAAATGGTCCATGGTGGACCACCAACTTGCGTATTAGATCGGATTATCTTTCGGCTTTGAATTTAAATCTATTTTAACTCCATTTTTAGTCTCGTTTGATCCCTCTAAGCCTATAGATCGAGCTCTCATGTTGGTGCAGCTCTTTTCTGTAAAATATATGAAAAAGTATCAATTTTAAAAGAATAAAGATAATTTGATGAATAAATTAATACTTCTATGGATAAATTTATACACCTATCAGTGCCCTGCTCTCTAACTATGGAACTGAAGCATGCCTCCTCACTGACACTGAGGGACCAGCCTCGTGATCAGACACGAACTGAATATCAGAAGATGCTCTGTGATCACGTGGAGATGAAGACAGTCTCTCCTCCTCTGCTCTCTCCTCAATACCTTTGACCAACCGCCATCAGTCTTTGAAAAACCCATACGGTGCATTGTGTGGCGGTTGATGGTGTCAGAGTGTGACAATTTGGTGACTGCCTCTCCCTCAAAATAGACTTCGAACTTTCTAAAGACCAGGGTGAGTGCCATACCATAAGATAAGTGAGCCTTAGACCTGTTCAGGATCTCCCTCATGCCTCAAACATCAAAGCAGGAAGGTTCAAGGGGGTTTGGATGATCACATGGTACATGATGTAAATATTCCTACCAGATAAGAGGTCATGCCTACCACTCCTAGGACAAGAGCTTAGTCACCATGTGATGCAAAAACCTCATTTTCACTGAAGTATCTTGGCTTCTAATCTATTTAAACTTCTAGTAAAAGTTCTCCTTAAGATAACATTAATTTCTTCTTCTTTGATTGAGAGCTCCATATAGTAAGCTTTCACAAGGCAAGTGCAGGATCTGTCCCAACTGCAATAGATCAAGAATAATATCAACATCTTTCACTGTAGACTTACTGTTCCATTGAAGTAACTTAAGTTCAAATAAAATTTTTGACCAAATCAATATAAGTATTTTCTTTCAATACACAGTAAAACTTCCATCCTTGATTTTAATCTTGATCCAATAGAGAATCCTTCTTTTCAAAAAACTTAAAATCTATATTCTTTCTGGGTTTCACTTTTCGATCAGAGAGAGGTACCTTGCTAGGATGATTGGGGACTATGTAGAAGCTGAAGCAGGACTTGGAGCTGGGATGGAGCAGGGAGAGGGCTCTACTGTCATTCTTTTTCTGCGCACACTCTCTTCCAACCCACGAACAGATTTTCTTCTTTGCGGTAGCTTCATTTTGGAAGTCATTTGGACAAAAGAGACTGTAAGGAGCTTAGAAGACAAATGAGTGGTAGAAAAGAAGGATTTTAGAAGAAAAGGTAAAGATTTTAGGGAGGTAAATCACCAATTTAGAGAAGAAGGGTTGAATCTAGGGCAAGCTCGAACCATCCAAATGAGGAAGAAGAGGAGAGAAGTTGGTTCCTTAATGGGCGATTTGAAGGGTGAAGATTGGTGGAAGAGGGATTTGAGAGAAACCTTTGGTTTGAGAGAGAAGAGAGGGAGAGCTTTCGTTCGGTGGGAGAAAGAAGAAGAAGGGTAAGAGTCGGCTCAACGAAAAATTTTCCAATAAAAAGAGAGCGTCCGAAGAATTTTGTCAAAAATTATAAGTTATCCTAGGATCGACCCTGGGGGTTGACTCATGGACGAAAAAATTCAAAAGAATGATAAAAAATTTCGAAAAAAGAAATTGAAACTTTGAGAGAAGGGTGTTTACCCAGAGATTGATCATATGAAGGATAGTTTTGAGCTTTTGAGCTCTAAGAAAAAAGGAGAGATGAGAATTGACTAAACAAATTTGGTTAATGAATTTTGACATTAAGAACTTGGAATCAGAGAGATACTTAAGCTGATGGATCAAAGATTCTAGTTCTCTTCTAATTTTATAAAATCTATCTTTACTTAAGGCTTAATAAAGATGTCAGCCAATTATTTTTCAGTACATACATAATCAAAAATTATATTATTATTTTGGTCATATTCTCTTATGAAATGATATCTAATTTCAATATGTTTTGATCTAGAGGTAAATTAGATTTTTAGTTAGATTAATAGCACTAGTATTATCACATCTTATGGGAGTTTTATTGAGTTTGATGCCAAAATCCTCAAGTTGTTGCTTAATCCCAAGATCTGAGCATAACAACTTCCGACTGTAATGTATTCGGCCTCGGCGTAGACAGTGCTATCGAGTTTTGCTTCTTGCTAGCCTCGGCCATAGACAGTGCTACCGAGTTTTGCTTCTTGCTAAATTAAGAGATTAAGTTAACTCAAGAAATTGGCAAGTTCCACTAGTACTTTTTCTATCTAATTTACATCCAGCAAAATCGGCATCTGAATATCCTATTAAGTCAATTGATGAGTCCTTAGAATACCATAATCTTAGAGTTTGTGTACTTTTTAAATATTTAAGAATTCTTTTAACTGTATTTAAGTGTGATTCTTTTGGATTTGATTGAAAGCGAGCACATAAATCAAACACTAACATAATATCTGATCTACTAGCAGTTAAATATAATAAAGAATCAATCATCCTCTATAAAGTTTTGAGTCTATATTTTTTACCTCCTTCATCTTTATCAAGCTTATATGATGGGCTCATGGGTGCACCAATTGCTTTGAAATCTCCCATTCCAAATCTTTTGAGTAGTTCTCTTGTGTACTTACTTTGGGTGATGGAGATTTCTTCTTTTATTTGTTTGATTTGGAGTTCGGGGAATGTAAGTTCTCCATATGCTCATCTCGAACTCTCCCGACATGAGCTTGGCAAAATCTTGACAAAGAGTTTCATTAGTAGACCCAAAAATTAATGTCATCAACGTATATTTGTATAACTAAGATATCATTATGATTTTTTTTAATGAAAAGGATATGTATCTACATTTTCTCTTGAAAAATCATTCTTAAGTAAGAATTTA